>NW_006400161.1:573014-579617 GCF_000299155.1 Elephantulus edwardii
TATATATAAAAGACGTATTGCAATGGGAAAGTTTGCTGTTAGGGACCTCTCCAAAGTACTGAAGATAAATGGTGTCTCTTTGGAGACAAAGGTGTGTTTGATACAGGCCATGGTCTTTGCAATCATTTGCTATGTGTCAGAGAGTTGGACAACGACTAGAAAGGATAGAAGGAGAATTGATGCCTTTGAGCTGTGATGCTGGAGAAGAGTATTGAGGGTACCATGGACTGCTAGGAAAACAAACAGATTCATCCAGGAGAGGGTTAAACTGGGCGGCTCCTTGGAGGCAAGGATTCTGAGACTCCGACTAACATACTTTGGACATGTCATGCTTAGTAGGGTGGAGGGACAGTGCAGGAGGGGAAGGCCCTCTATGAGGTGGATTGATTCAGTGATGGGATGGGAGTGTCAGAGACAGTGCGATTGGCACAGGACAGAGAAGACTTTAGGGCTTTTGTACATAGGGTCGCTATGAGTCACAAGTGACTCGACAGCACGTAACAACAACAACCACTGACATCATTACTCTTCAATAATTTGGAGAGGTCCCAAACTGCAGACTTCCCCAGTGTAATGTGTCTTTTTATTTCTTGACTGCTGGTACCAAGGGTGTTAATTGTGGGTCCAAGTAAGATGAAGTTTTTTGTTTGTTTCGGGGTTTTTTTTGTGTGTGTGTGTTTCAAACTTTATTCACACTGTTTCATATAATCATTTCCATACATTATTTTATAAAATTAAGCCTCACTGAATTATGCTCACCATTACCCTCTAAAAGATAAATTCTTAAAAGAAGTCAAAGGATATTCATTAATTTTTAAGGAATATTCACTTTTAGAGGGTCAGTTCAGCTTTGTGGCAAACAACAACCATAGTTGCTTCTGGAGACAGAGAAGTATTGAATAGCTAAGGGAAAACTTGTAGTGAGGAAATTTTTCACTGTTAACATTTTCATTGTTTTAAATGTTTATACTGTGTGTTTGATGACTTGGTGGATAAAAAGTTGTACTGCTAACACATAGTTTCAGACCACCAGCTGCTCGGAAGAAATATTAGACATCTCCTTCCATGTGATTTACAGCTTCTGAAAACTCACTGGAGGGTCATCTCTTGACAGCAGCAATATGTATATTAATTGTTCTAAAAGATGAAGTTTCTTACCGTTTCAATCTCTTCTCCATCCATTGTGATGTTACCTATCAGTCCAGTGGTAAAAATTTTTGTTTCCTTGACATAGAGACGCAATCCATATTGTAGGCTGCGTTCCTTGATTTTCTGAAACAAGTGCTTCCTTGTCATTTTTATCAAGGTTGTGTCATCTGCATAACACAGACTATCGATGAGTCTCCTTCTGTTCCTGATGCCACATTCCTCTTCAGAGTCCAGCTTCTCAAATAATTTCCTTAGCATACAGACTGAATAAGTATCGAGAAAGACTACAACCCTGACACACTCCCTTCTTAATTTTAAACCATGTAATGTTCCCCTGCTCTGTTCTCACAATAGCTTCCTGGTTGAGTTTTAGGTTTCATATGAGCACAATTAACATCTCAATTTCAGCCACAACTTGTTATGATCCACACAGTCAAATGTCTGCATAGTTAAGAACACACAGACATTCTTCTCGTATTCTTTACTTTCAGCCAGGATCCATCTGACATCAGCAATGATATCCCTAGTGCCACAGCCTCTTCTAAATCCTGTTTGAACTCTTAGCACCTCCTTACTGGTCTAGTCATTTTTAAATGATCTTCAGCAGTATTTTGCTTGCATGTGTTATTAATGATATTGTTTGATAGTTGCCACATTCTGTTGGATCACTTTCCTTGGGAATGGAAACAAATAGAGACCTCTTTCATTCCATTGGCCAGACAGCTGTCCTCCAGATTTCCTGGCATAGACTGATGAGTGACTGCAAAGCTGCATATGTTAATTGAATCAAGTCAATTGGTCTCCCATTGATTCCTGGGGTCTTATTTGTTTGCCAATGCCTTCAATGAAGCTCCCACTTCTTCCTTCATTACCATTGGCTCCTGTTCATTTGATACTTGCTGAAATTTTTCACTGTCAATCAGTTCTTTTTTGGTACTGTGATTCTGTGTATTTCCTCCATCTTCTTTTGTTGCTTTCTGGGTCATTCAATATATTTGCCATAGCATCTTTCAATATTGTGACTTGAGGCTTAAATTTGTTTTTCAGTTCTCTCAGCTTGAGAAATGCAGAGTGAGTTCTTCCCTTTTAGTCTCCATTTCCAGCTCTCTGCACAAATCCATTATAGTACTTTATTTTGTCTTCTTGAACTGTCTATTGAAATAATCTGTTCAGCTCTTTTACCTCTGCATGTATCCTCTTTATTTTGGTTTCTCTATGCTCTGTGCAATTTTCAGAGTATCTTCTGACTGCCATTTTGTTTTTTTCTTTTTCCTCAGTCTTTGTAATGACCTTTTGCTTTCTTCTTGGATGATATCCTTGATATCATCCATCCAGTCTTTGATTATTGGTATTCAATGACTCAAAATTCAGCCTGCATGCTCTATGGAGGCAAAGATGATAAGGCTTCACCTCACATACTTTGGGCATATTGCTAGGAGGGGCTATTCCTTGGAAAGGTGGAGGACTGGCAAAGGAGAGGAAGACCCTCGAGCAGTTGGAGTGACACAATGACTGCTGCAATGGGCTCTAGTGTGTCAGGAAGTGTGAAGATGGCACAGGATAGGACAGGGTTTATATCTGTTATTCATAGGGCTGGTATGAGTCATACTTGACTCATTGGCACTTAACAACAACATGTTCCTGACTGCTCATTGCAATTTTTGTTCATTTCACAGCTCTTAAGTCTTCAGTATATATACCTAGTAGTGAGACTGCTGGATCAAAGGGTTTATCTGTTTTAAACTTTCTCAGGAAGCACTAAACTTTCTCACAGTGGTTGCATCATTTTACATTGCCACTAGCAGTGCATAAATTTCAATTTCTCTGTACCCTCTAGCATTTGTTGTTATTACACTTTGCATTTGTTGTTGGGTTGAGATATCTCATTGCTGTTTTATCATTATCTTTGAGCTGTGGTGCTGGAGAAGAGTATTGAATGATAGACTTTCAAAAGAACAAACAGGTCTTTCCTGGAGAGTATGAAACCAAGTTGGTTCTTGGAGGCAAGGATTTTGAAGCACCATCTCCCATACTTTGAGAATGTTGCTAGGAGGGAACAGTCCTTGAAGAAAGACATCATGCTTGGAAGAGTGGAGGATCAGTGCAGGAGAAGAAGCCCTGCATGCGAGGGATTGACACAGTAACTGGAGTAACGAGAGTTGGTGTGTAGGAGACAGTGAGATTGGCTCAGGATAGGGCAGGGTTCAGAGCTATTATTGTTTGTAGGGTCACTGTGAGTTGCAGTCAACCCAAGAACATATAACAACAAAAAAAAACATATTCAAAATATGTGAGATGAAGCTTCAACATCTTTGCCTCTAAAGAACATTCGGTTGCACCCTTTCCAACACATGTGTTTGTTCTTTTGGCAGACCTTGGGATATTCAGCACTCTGTCTCAACACCAGGATGAAAATGTATTGATTCTTCACCTGTTAAACTTATTAATTGCCCAGCCCTCAGATGCATAGCAGGTGATTGGAAAGACTATGGCTTGAATCAAGTGCACATTAGTCTGCAATGTTAATTGTTCATCACTGTTCTTCAGGACTTTCAGGACTTTGAAGGGGTCCCTGACAACAGATTTTTCTGATCTCCTGACTGTGAGTACCAAGAGCATTATCTGTAAATCTAAGGATGAGAAAATAACTGAAAATTTCAATCTTTGCTCCATTTGTGAAGATTTATACTTTTTAATTTTTATTTTATATTGGTTTGCATACAAAAAGGTGTTTTTTTTCTAATGTTGAGATAGAATTCATATTGAAGGCTGCATTCCTTGACCTTCTGCAACAAGCACTTCAGGTTCTCCTTACTTTCAGTAAGCAAGGTTGTGTCATCTGCATGTTGTTGTTGTTGTTAGGTGCCATCAAGTCATAGACAACCCATAGCGCTCCTTTGAACGAAAGGCCTGAGCACTGTTCATACATTTCGGAAGTGGATGCCACTCCTGCTTCCAGGCTTGTTTTAGTTGGGAAGCTCCAGCAAACATCGTCCACCATGGATAACCATTACTATGTTTGGCACATCAGTGTCACAGTGTTCAGCGTCATAGTAACCACGAGTTACCTCTGTACAGCAATGCACAGACCAGTGCTATACCACCTAAAAAAATGTTTGACGGGAAAACAATTTGAACCTGAAGTCACAGAAACCCTGGGAGGAGCCAACCAGGAAGAACATGGCCACCTTCTCTCCCCTATCCTTTTGGGGCTTAAAGTCCCCTCCTGCCTTAAACCCTAGGCAAAGCCTGGCTTGCCTCGCTCCTGGGGGCAGAGCAGTCCTGCGCTTCAAACACAAGACTGAAAAAGCACTCAACTCCAAAAACTTGCCATAATACTTGCATGTGCAGGAACTGCCATGCTCTCTCTGGCAGCAAGAAGTCACAGAAACCCTGGGAGGAGCCAACCAGGAAGAACATGGCTGCCTTATCTCCCCTCTCCCTTTGTGGATTAAATCTCCCTCCTGCCTTAAACCTTAGGCCAAGCCTGGCTTGCCTCGCTCCTTGGGTCACCTGCATAACCCAGATTACTTATGAGCCTTCTTCCAATCCTGATGCCACATTCTTTTTCATAAAGTCCAGCTTCTCAAATTATTTGTTCAGCAAACAGAGTGAATAAAGATGGAGAGAGAGTACAGCATTGATACACACCTTTCCTAATTTTAAACCCTGCAGTGTTCCCTTGTCCTGTTCAGGTAACAGCTTCTTTGTATAGATATGGATTTTGTACAAGCATAATTAGGTGTTCTGCAATTCCCATTCTTATCAAAGTTAGCCATAATTTGTTATGATTCACAAAGTTAAATGCCTTTGCATAATCAATAAACACAAATAGACATTCCTTCTGCTTTCAGCTAAGATCCATCTGACATCACCAACAGTATCCTTGATGCCACAGGCTCTTTAAAACCCAGCTTGAACTTCTGGAAGCTTTCTGTCATGTACTGTTCTAACCAGAATCTTCAACAATATTTTGTTAGCATGTGATATTAATTATATTATTTGATAATTTCCAAATTCTGTTAGATCACTTTACTTGGGAATGGGAACAATTATGGATCTCTTCCAGTCAATTGGCCAGGTAGCTGTCTTCCAAATGTCCTGGCACAGACTGGTGAGTATATTGAGGGCTGCATCAGTTATTTGCTTTTGTTCTGTGCTGTCGAGTCAGAACCAACCCATAGCTGACCATCCACTGAGTTTTTAGAAGCAGTAAATCACACAAAATTGCCCATCTTTCTCCCACAGAGATACTGGTGAATTTGACCTGTTTGCCTTTGGGATTACAGTACAGCTTCTTACCACTAGGCCTATCAGTGATCATTTGTAATTTGGAACATGTCAATTGGTATCCCATCACTTCCCAGGTCCTTATTTTTTGCCATTATCTCAGTGTTGACCAATTCTTTTTTGTGCATTGACTCCATGAATTCTCACTACCTTCTTTGTTGCTTCCTGGATCATTCAAGATTTTTATCCCTTTGTATTGCAACTCAAAGCTTGAATTTGTTTTTCAGTTCTTTCAGTGTGAGAAATGTTGAATAAATTCTTCCCTAGAAAAAAAAAAAAAGAATAAATTCTTCCCTTTTTATTCTCCAACTTCAGCTCTTTACACACTCCATTATAATATATTTTGCTTTATTGATTTAGTGATGGGAGCAGGTGTGTTGGAGATGGTGAGATTGGCACAGGATAGGGCAGGGTTTGGGGCTGTTGTACATAGTGTCACTATGAGTCGCAGGTGACTTGACTGCACATAACAAAACAAAAACTTCTCAAGTTGCTTTCTGAAATCTTGTGCTCATCTCTTTTGCCTCAGCGTCTCTTCCCTTTGTTTTGGTGTCTTGATGCTCTAGTGAAATTTTTAGAGTCTCTTCTAACATTCATTTAGGTGTTTTCTTCCTCTTTTGTCTTTATAATGACCTTTTTATTATCTCTTTTTTTACCCTTTAATTATTTTATTTTTTTACCTTAGTCTTTTAAAAAATTTTATTTTAATGAACATTTACGGAGATTTTTGATCTTCATTCATTCATTGTTGCACTTTTCTCCCTGTCCACCTCTTCCTATTCTCTCTTCATGAATGAAATCTTTAATGTCATCCTACAATTAATCTAGTTTGATCCTTAATTTCAATGAGTCAAACATGTTCTTAAAATTATTTTCAAACTCAGATTGGATAGACTCAAGGTAGTATTTTGGCTCTTGTGCACTTGTCCTAATTTTCTTCAAATTCAATTTGAACTTGCAATTGATGACCTGTTACACAGTGAAAACCTGGCCTGGTTTTGATTGCTGGTATTCCTCCTCACCAGTGATTCTTTCCACAGCTGTTGTCAACCTGATTCCTGTGTAGTCCATCTGGTAAAGTCTATATGGTTCTTAAAAATAATGTATGCGGCTCTGAAACAGAGAAGGGAGAAAACTGTTTAAAAGAGATATGTGATTAGGTAT
>NW_006400161.1:580203-587956 GCF_000299155.1 Elephantulus edwardii
AAGGGACACACTGACAAAGGAAATTAATCAGAACTGGCTTTGACAAGCACTGTGGCAATTGGACAATTAAAACAGACATGGGGGGGAAGAAGAACGAACTGGGGAGGAGGGTGGAGAAAACAGTGCAACAATGAATGAATGAAAACCCAAAATCTCTGTAAATGTTCATTAAAATGAATAAAATTTACTAAAAAACCCAAAAAATGGTGTTTATTATGAATAAATCATTGAATGTACAAAATATATTCATTCAATCTCTCCTCAAGTTTATAATTTCCAACTACCAATTCTTCTACTTTTTATTTTTTCAAGGTTTAGATTTTCAAAATGATTTTTTTTAAGCTTTATTAAGGGATCTCCCGGGCAGGATTCCTTGGTCTGCAGAGAGAGAAATAGGCAGAGGGACAGACCAGGGAAATATCGCACCCTAAAGTGGATTAGATTGGCACAGGATAGAATGGCATTTAGGGCTCTTGTACACAGGGTCGCTATGAGTCGCAGGTGACTTGATGGCACATAACAACAACGACAAAGTGGATTAGGTCAAGTTTTAGAGTAAGCATCTTTAGGGAGGGACATTCCGTTGTGGTTTAACCAGGTGAGTGGAAATTAATTTTCTTTTTAATAAAAACTTAATTGGTTTGCAAACAAAATTAATGATTTGTGCTTTGTTTATATACATTGTGCTTCAGACATTCCTTTATTCACATTGAATTTCGTAGTATCATTTCTATACATTGTGCTTTATAAAATTGCATTCCGTTATTCACATTGAATTTCATAGTTCATTTCTATACATTGTGCTTTATAAAATTAATCAACATTGACTGATGCCTGTTATTATCCCACCTTTTCATGTCCCCACTGGCTCTTTCCTAATTTCTTCAACCCTTCACTCTGCCCACATAACTCTGTACCCTCAAGATTCCCTCTCACGAGCTTTCCTCTTCCCTCCTCTTTCCTCTTTGGACTTACTAGTGATCCTTCTATTTTCACAATAATGGTCTTATACAGTATTTGTTCTTATGAGATTGCTTTAGATCACTCAGCATAATGATATTCAACCTCTCCATGTTATATAGTATTTTCCAAAATCATTGTTCCTGAGTGCTGCATAGTATTCCATCATGTGAACATACCACAATTTCTCAATCCTCTTGTTTGTTGATTGACAATTTGGCTGTTTCCATTTCCTTCCTATTATAAACATGGGTGTACAAATCTCTGTTTCTGTCTCAGTTCTATTATCCTTAGGGTATATTCCTGGCAGTGGAATAGATGGTTCATGTGGAGTTTTTATGCTCAGATTTGGTGGTTGGTTTTTTTTTTTTCTAATTTATTCTGGTTTATTTAAAAAAATGAATACATTGTTTTTCAGACCAGAAAATTGTACAAGCCCATGATTAATCTTCCCCACATCCTCATCCCTCTGCTTCCACCCTCCCCCCAACCCCCTGCCTTGGATCTTCATACTATTTCTACAATAATGGTTTTACACAATATTTGTCCTTGTGGGACTGAGTTAGTTCACTTAGCATAATGTTCTCCAGTCCCTCCAAAGTTAGGTAATAATTTACGAAATCATTGCTTCTGCGTTCTGTGTAGTATTCCACTGTATGAATGTACCATAATTTCTAAATCCATTTGATTGTGGCTTGATATCTTGGTTGTTTCCATGTTCTTGTGATGGTGAATAATGCTGCTATGAACATTGATGTACAAGTCTCAATACTTATTTTCCTAGGATATAGCCCAAGTAATGGAATAGCTGGGTCATATGGAATTTCTATGTTCAGCTTTTTGAGAAGTGCCAAACTACCTTCTAGAATGGTTGTATCATTTTACAATCCCAGCAACAATGTATGAGAATTACTATCTCACTACATCCTCTCCAACATTTGTCACTTGCTGTCCTGTTAAACTTTGCCACTGTTATTGCTGTGAGATGGTATCTCATTATAATTTAGATTTGTATCTCTCCTATGCCAGTGATTTGGAGCATTTCTTCATGTGTCTGTTGGCCATTTGAATATCTCCTCTTTGAAAATTCTTTGTATGTATTTTGCCCATTTTGTAGTTGAGTTTCAGTCTTTTTATTGGGGAGGCCCAGGAATACTTTGTAAACTTTCATTATGAGATTCTTGTCTGAGATGGTATTACCAAATGTTTGTTTCCAGTTGGTAGGTTCTCTTTTTACCCTGTGGAAAAGTTTTTTATACACTCAGAATTCAATCTTTAGAAGGTTACTATTGTTATGTAGTATGTTTTGAAGTCAGGGAGTGCTATGCTTACCACCTCAGTTTTGTTTCTCAGAAGTATTTTGCTTATTAAGAGTCTCTTCCCCCCCCCCCCCAAAAAAAAAAAGAGTCTCTTCCCTCTTCAAATAAATTTGACAATTTCCCTTTCAATCTCCTTGAAAAAACGGATTTGGTATCTGCATTGGGACTGCATTGGATATGTAGAATGTTTTTGGTAGAATTGTCATTTTCATGATATTGAGTCTTCCTATCCATGAACAGGGCACATTTTACTATTTCTTTAGGTCTTTTATTGTATCTCTAGTTAGGTTCACTCCCAAGTATCTCAATTTGTGGTTGGTGTCAGGCTGGGACCAAGGTCAAAGGGAGAACAAAGGATTCAAGGAATGTCAGTATGTCAACAAAGAAAGTGAACAGCCTCCAGCATCTGATTAAACTTCCATGGAGTGCTCCACCCTTCCCTCCTTAAACCACATGGGATGTTCCTCTCTTCCCTCCCTAAAGACCCTTACTATAAAACCTGCCCTAATCCACTTTGTTGTTGTTGTTGTTATGTGCCTTTGAGTCACTTGCAACTCATAGCGACCCTATGTACAAACAGCCTTAACCTCTGCTCTGTCCTGTGCCAATCGCATTGTCTCTGACACTCCCATCCCGATTATCCTCACAACATGTCCAAAGTATGTTAGAGGGAACCTCAGAATCCTTGCCTCCAAGGAGCCACCCTGTTTAACCCTTTCCAGGACGAATCTGTTTGTTTTCCTAGCAGTCCATGGTATTCTCAATACTCTTCTCCAGCACCACAGCTCAAAGGCATCAATTCTCCTTCTATCCTCCTTGGTCATTGTCCAACTCTCTGATGCATAACAAGTGATTGCAAAGACCATGGCCTGTATCAGACGCACCTTAGTCTCCAGAGAGACACCATTGCTCTTCAGTACTTTGGAGAGGTCCCTCACAGCAGACCTTCCCATGGCAATGCACCTTTTAATTTCCTGACTGCTGTTGCCAAGACTGTTGACTGTGGAGCCAAGCAAACTTTGTCTTCTTGACATTGAGCCTCAATCCATATTGTAGGCTGCAGTCCTTGACCCTCTGCAGCAGGTGCTTCAGGTCCTCTTCAGTTTCAGCAAGCAGTGTTGTGTCTTAGGGGACGGTATTTCCTGGTCTGTCCCTCTGCCTTTTTCTCTCTCTGCAGATCAAGGAATACTAAACCTTCTTTAGATTCCTTTCTTTCTCTGGGTTGTTTTCAACTTTTTGCTATTGTGAACAAAGCAGCAATAAACATGGGTGTGAATATATCTTCTTGGGTGTTAGTTCTGGTTTCTTTAGGGTATGTTCCCAGTAGTAGAATTACTGGGTCAAATGTATTTCTATTTCCAACTTTTTGAGAAAGCACCATATTGTGTTCCACAGTGGCTGCACCATTTTACACTCCCACCAACAGTGAATAAGAATTCCAGTCTCTCCACAACTTTGCCAACATTTGTTCCTTGCTTTATCCACCCTTCTAATCTTTTTTACACTTAATTGGTTAATTTAGTTCATTCACAGTAAATGTGATTATTGACATATCAAGCTTTATTGCTGCCATTTTTCTGTATTTCTTTCTCTGTTGTTTCTGACTACTATGGTCCATCCAAATTCTTTTGGTGTCTCTGGGTGAAGGCCTTCTCTTAGAACTTCCTGGAGAGTTTGTCTTCTTTTCACAAATTTTGTAAGTTCTTGATTGACGGACACTGAATGCATATGAGACTGAATGCGTATGAGACTGTCACGGAACAGCTAGCGAGAACAATCAGTTCCTCCGTGTTCGCTTGTAAACATCCTGTTAGTGCACACGGCATGGTTATTGTGGTTGCAGCTTTGGCATGTAGACGTGAAGGAAACGATCCAAATCAGGATTGGCTAACAAGCTGTTTCTATAGAATGTGATTTTAGTCTCCTAGGGAAGAGTATATATGCTGGGAGAAAAGGAAATAAAGGTACGAACTTCTCTATTGAGTGTCTGCGTGTGTCTCTTTTTCTCAAGCGACAGGCCTTCTCTCAGGGGACTTGGGGCAGAGTTGGGCGCTGGCGCCCGACACTTGATTTGATGCAAATGACTTGATTTCTCTTACTTACTTGATGATCAGCTTTGCTGGGTGCAAAATCTTTGGCTCGCAGCTGTTTTCCTTTCAACCGTCTGTATATGGGCTCCCATTGTCTTCTTGCTCCCATGGTTTCTGCTGAGAAATCAGAACTTAGTTGAATTGATTCTCATTTGTACATGACTCTGTTTTTCCCATGCTGATTTTAGTATTCTATCTAATCATTGATTTTGGAGAATTTAACTATAATATGTCTTGAAGATTTCCTTTTTGGGTCTAGTCTGGAGTTTGTTGAGCTTCTTAAATGTGGATTTCTTCATTCTTCCACAATGCCTGGAAATTTTTTTTCCTGGTACCTCTTCCACTAGTTTCTCCGTGTTTTCTCTACCCACCTTGTGTACAGAGTACCCAATTATGCATATGTTGTTCCTTTTGATATCATCTAACATGTTTTTAATGTTTTTTTCCTTCATTTTCCTTCCTTCTCTTTGATTTTTCTTCTATTATCTTCCCATTGAGGTTCTTGTCTTCTAATTCACTGACTGTTACATCTCTCTTGTTCTGTCCTTTTGTTCCTCCAGCATTTTGAAAACTTCTTTCACTTTGTTCTTAATATTCTAGATTGTGTTTTCATGCATTTTTGTTAATTCATGTATTTTGCTGATAAACCCTCTTTTTCTTGTGTCATTTTTTTAAGTTCTTGTACTGTTTCCCTATAGTATCAATTCTTTCTTCTATCTTTTGCAGTTTCTTCAGTAGTTGTTTAAATAACTCTACTTCAGTATATTTCTTCTGATTCCCTTTCTTTGGGGTATTAATTTTGTTTATGGTTTCCATTCTTTCTTCTATTATTTGTACCTTCTTTCATAACTGTTCATGTGACTCTTCTTTAAAATATTTCTTTTACCTCTCTGTCTCTGTGGTAGTCATTGGGTTTGCTGTATGCTCTGCTTATTTAGGAGAAGTATTATTTTGTTTTTCACCATGTTTGAAACTGCCTACTACATTCTTGACATTATGGAAAATTTTTCTGGGTATGTATTAGGTAATTTCTATTGTATCTGTGTAAGTTGTTCTCAGTTATTTATGTTTATGTTATCATCTATTAGTTGCAGACTTAAAGTGTTCACTATTCCAGGAGTTCTTTCTAGGCCTGTGCAGTTGGAAAGCTCCCCTTTGCTAAGGTCTTTTAATTTCTCTTTGGACTGGCATCCAGCAAGCATTGTAGGAATCTTTCCTGCCCACTTCTGACTTCTTCTTAAGTTTGGAATTATCTTTAAAGAAGTTGAGGAGCACAGGGGCTAGATACCACCCTACCCCAGGTGGCAGCTCTCTCTCTGTGGTTTGAGGTCAAGGGAACAAGATCCTACCTGATTCTGGCCAACTTCTCAGTTCTAGACACCATCTCAGTTCTCACATGTAGCTTGGTGGGGACCTCCCCTCCCTGTGCTTGCCTCTTCTAAAGTTCAAAATTGTCCTTTCTGGAGCACCAAGGACTGGAAACACCATTCACTTGTTAAAAGTGCCTGGTTGGAGTCTGGGTTGACAGAGGAAGTTCTGACTGCAGGTGCTGTGCAGGGAGGGGGCTGGGCGAGAAGGTGCTCTTTTTATTTTCTTGTGTATTTGTTATTGTTTTGTACCATCAAGTCACTTGTGACTCATAGCGACTCTATACCCAATAACTCTAAAATCTGTAATATCCTGAGTCCATTTCACTGTCTTCCACACACCTGCCTCTATTACCCCAGTCACTGTAACAGTCTAGCTCATGCAGGGTCTTTCTTTCCTGTGTTGTTCCTCCATCCTTCCAAGCATGATGTCCTTTTCCAAGAAGTGGTCCCTCCTGGCAACATGCCCAAAGTATGTGAGACGAAGCTTCAAAATACTTGCCTCCAGAGAGCAACTTGGTTTCACCCTCTCTAGGACAGACCAGTTTGTTCTCTTGACAGTTTGTGGTATATTCAATATTCTTATTCAGCACTGAAACTCAAAGGCATCATCAATTCTTTGTCATCATTATTCATTGTCCAGCTCTCTAGTACATACCAAATCATTGCAAAGACATAGTGCAGGCATACCTTATCTGTAAATGGACATATTTATTCTTCAGCACTCTGGATAGGTCCCTGATAGCCAATTTTCATAATCCAATTCATCTTTTGATTTCCTGGCTGCTGGCTCCAAGACTGTTGATTGTGGACCCAAGCAAACTTAAATTGTTAACAATTTCAATTACTTCTCCATCTATCATGGTGCTTCCTATTGACCCAGGGATGAGAATCTTTGCTTCCTTGATGTTGAGCGTCAATCTATATGGAAGACTATAGTCCCACAGCAGAAGTTTCAGGTCCTCCTCAGTTTCAGCAAGCAAAGATGTGTCATCTGCATTAACACTAGTTGTTAGTGAATCTTACTCCAATTCTGATGCTACATTCTTCCTCATAAAGACCAGACTCCCAAATGGTCTGTTTTGCATATAGACTGAAAATGTACGAAGACAAGATACATTCCTGACACACTCCTTTTCTGGTTTTGAACCATGCAGTTTCCCCTTGCTCTGTTCTGATGACTGCCTCCTGGTCCAAGTGTAGTTTTCAGATGTACACAAACAGGTATTCTGGGATTTCCATTCTTTTCAAGGATAGCCACAATTTGTTGTAATCCACACAATCAAATTCCCTTGTGTAGTCAATGAAAAGCAAGTAGACATTCTTCTGGTGCTCTCTGCTTTTAGCCAAATTCCACCTGAATTTGACAATGATGTCCGTAGTGCCATGGCCTCTTCCAAATCCAGCTTACATCTCTAGTAGCTCTCTTTTAATACACTGTTGTAATTTTTTTTATAATCTTCAAGATGATTTTGCTTACGTGTAATAGTAGTCATACTGTTTGATGATTTCCACACTCTGTTGGATAACCTTATTTTGGAATGGGAATAAATATAGATCTTTTCTAGTCAGTTGGCTGGTAGTTGTCCTCCAGAATTCTTGACACAACCTGGTGAGCATGTTAAAGGCAGTGTCTATTTGCTGAAATATGTCAATTGGTATTCCATCAATTGCTAGGGTCTATTTTCTTACAATTCCTTCAGAGCAGCTTGAACTTCCTCCTTCATTACCATTGCCTCTTTTTTTTTTTTTTACATCTTCCCCTCAGAAACAGTTTATTGAGCAGAGATATATGTTTCACAGAAATTTTTATAGAATTCTTTTCTGAATAGCCTCTCGTGCAATTAAATGCCTCTGAAAACCCAGCAGAAGGTCAGCTGTGATTCAGTTCTGACCCTATGTACACAACAACAACAAATATGATAGCAGTTTTCCATTGATAGTAGTCGGGGGGTTTTGGGTTTTTATTTTTTTTAATTTCCATTCATTCATTGTTGCACATTTCTCCCCGCCCCCC
>NW_006400161.1:595366-604574 GCF_000299155.1 Elephantulus edwardii
GGGGCTTGTGCGCTGCTGGGGGTTTATGCAGCAGCACCCTGTGTGCTAAGGGTCACACAGGTGTGGGCTGCAGGGGGGTGCCACAGTGTCCGGCAGTCTTCGCTCCTCTGGAGTTCCGCGGCAGGTGGCTGGCTGCTGCTCTTCCCGGGTCTCTTCCGGGTCCCTCTTGAGGCGTTCCCTGGTCTGGTGGGCGGCGGCCTGCGTTCCCCCCGGCGGGCGGCGGGGTGCGTTCCCCCGGCTGGCAGCAGCGTTCCTGGTCTGGCGGCGTTCCCTGGTCTGGCGGGCGGCTGCGTGCGTTCCCCCCGGCGGGCGGCGGGGTGCGTTCCCCCTGCTGGCAGCGGCGTTCCCGGTCTGGCGGCGACGTTCCCATGGTCTGGCGGGCGGCGGCATGCGTTCCCCCTGGCGGGCGGCGGCGTGAGTTCCCCAGGCTGGCGGCAGCGTGCGTTCCCCCGGTGTTCCCTGGTCACCCCAAGCATTTCTTTAATGAAGTTTATAGTCCTTGGTTTTAGTCCTAGGTCCATGATCCACCTTGAGTTGGTTTTTGCATATGAAGTGAGGTGTGAATCTTGCTTAAGTCTTCTACAGATAGTTTTCCAATTTTGCCAACACCATTTGTTAAAAAGGCTGTCATTTCCCCACTTAACTGATTTCATCTCCTTGTCAAAGATCAGTTGATCATAAATAGATCGGCTGATTTCTGGGTTCTCAATTCTATTCCATTGTTCTATGTGTCTGTTATTGTACCAGTACCACCATTGCCTCTTGATCATATGTTGTTTCATGAAGTTCTTATATGTCATCCAATTCATTTTGGTATAGTGACTCTGTGTACTCCTTCCATCTTCTTTTGATGCCTCCTGGATTACTCAATATTCTGCCCATAACATCTTTGAGTATTGCAACTCAAGGTGTGAATTTTCTTCTTCAAGTTAAATGCTAAGTGTGTTTTTCCTTTTTGATTCTTTGACTCCAGCTCTTTGTACATTTTATTATAATATTTTGCTTTGTCTTGCTGAGCCACAATTGAAATCTTCTGTTTAGCTCCTTAACTTCCTGATTTCTTTTCTTTGCTTTGGCTTCTTTGCACTCGTGTGCAATTATTTCAAGTCTCTTTGACATCTATCTTGGTCTTTTCTTTCTCCTCTGTCTATAGCCCATCTACTCTTTGTTCATTAGTGTCTAAAGTCTTAAACCTGTTTTTGAGATGGTTTTAAAATTTTTAAATTCAGGTGACATAGGCTTAAGATCAAATTTTGGTTCTTGTGGACTTGATTTGATTTTCTTTAGCTTCAGTTTCAGCTTGCATATGAGTAGTTGATAGTCTGTTCCACAATCAGCACCTGGCCTAATTTACATTACGTGCTATTTTTTTTTATCAGTGAAAACATATTCTTATGTATAATTTGGAATAAAAAAATGAAGACATCTTAATTCAGAGAAGATATGTTTGCCTCCAACTTTATACTTTTGAACACTGCCTCTTTGGAAAGTTGGAAATCAGCATACCAAAGTTCAACATCTGAGGGTAATAATAATGTTTAGGGAATGAGAATTTTTACTTTAATTCTACTAAAGGATTGGTTTGCTTATGGTTCACTCTTATTCTGAATCTGTAGCCCTAAAGCAGACTTTACCTCCTGCATGAGCTGTGGATTTTAATTTATGTCCCTTATGCCCTATTGGGCCAGAGGTCATCAAAATAGGCATTTTGGTTTCTTTGGGGTTGCCAAATTCCTGAAGTGTAGGTTTAGTAGTCTGCTTACTCTCTGAGTTCAGATTTCATTTTAATTTTAGCCTATTAATTACATACCATTTGTTAGCCAACATAATTTTTTAGTAGAATATTGTAGAGCAACATCATAAAGTCTGCTTAAATCAGAACAAAGTAAGTCAATTGAGATATAGAGAAGTTCTGTACTGAAGAAATGTCAAAGGTCTACTGAATTGTACAATTAGTACTAAAGGTTTAAACATTTATAATTGACTAAGAGAACTTTAAGGGAGGTAAAGGTATGAATCTGCTCAAAATCACACTCATTGCCATTTAGTCTGAATTGATCCATAGCTGACCATACATTATGTTTCCAATACTGTAAATGGCATAGTAGGAGATTGTCTATATATCTCTCAGCAGCTGCTGATGGATCCAATCTGCCTTTGAGTTATCAGCACAGCTATCTATAGACTATGACCCCATAGCTTCCTATATCTTGTTGTCATGGATTATTCAATATGATTTTTCTACTCAAATGAGTTTGCTACTGTCATCATATGGCTCAGTGGAACAATGTAAATAAGGCTATAGAATGTGATTGTTGTGATTGTTCAGTTTTGTTCTCCTGCCGGGTTTAAATTTTTTACTCTCACTCGAGGTGGAAAAGAGAGATGTCATTATTATAAAAAAGGAAAAGCTAGAGATTACAGTGTGTTGTTTGGAGCCAAGATCTCTGAGTGAACTAGAGAGGAAGAACTATGGTACTGGAGAGACCAAGCGAGATTCAGATAGTTGTCTAGATAGGACAGCGGAGGCAGCAGTCCTAGAGCAGTAGTGGTGATGGCAGTGGCATCAGAGGTGAAAGAGAACCAGAGAAAAGTTTGAGACAGAGCTGAGCTAAGTTTGCTGAACTACAGAGCTAGAGCCAAGAGATTTCAGGATGAGGCTTACTGACAGAAGAGGGAGCTACACATATTTGGTAGAGCTACTTTGGAGGACAGCTGGCAGAGATCAATATTTGTTTCTATTTTTAAGAAAGGTGATCTAGTAGAATGTGAAAATTATTAAATAGTATCACATACAAGTAAAATATGCTGAAGATCATTAAAATATGATTGGAACAATATCATTGACAGGGAACTGTCAGAAGTTCAAGCTGGATTTAGAAGAGGCTATGATGCAAGGGATATCATTGCTGTTGCCAGATGGGTCCTGGCTGAAAGCAGTGAATATCAGAAGAATTTCTATGTGTGTTTTATTGATTATTTGACTGTATAGATAACAACAAACTATGGCTAACATGAGAAACATGAGAATCCTAGACTCTATTCATGCAAAATTTATGTGTAGACCAAGAAGCTGTTGAACAGAAAAAGGGTTTTAACTGTGTGGTTTAAAATCTGAAGGGTGTGTGTCAAGTATATATCTTTTCTTCAAACCTGTTCAATCTACATATTGAGTAAATAATTTGTGAAGCTGGACTCTGTGAAGGCGAATATGGCATCAGGATCAGAGGAAGACTCATTAACAAACTGCACTATGCTGATGACAAAATCTTGCTTGCTGAAAGCAAGGGGGACCTGAATTTGTGTTGCAGAAGACCAAAGACCACAGCCTTCAATATGGATTACATCTAAACATCAAGAAGACTGCATAAGACTATTATTGTAAAATGAAATGATAACTCCTAAAATGTATACAGGAGTCCAAGGGGGAAGAACTGGGAGCAGAAGGGTGAAGATGGGTAGGCGGGAAATCACTGGTTGCACAATTTTGTGGGTGGAGGGATGGGGGTAAAGGAAATGGGAAAGATCTGGTGAGGATAAAAAAAAGTGTTGATGATGGGCATAGTACAATGGTGCTTAATTTTACAAAAGGCAATGAATGGGAATGATTGTAAGAAATACAATGTAAATGAAGGATAGTGTGAAACACAATGTATATGAATTTTATATGCATAGCATTATAAAATAAAAATCTTCAAAAATGTATGAAAGTATTAGTTTCCTGGTTTTGATGACTGTCCTATGATTGTTACTTAGGAAAGACTGTCTCCACCTTGGGAATTTCATACTAGGGTATTTAAGGCTATGAGGCATAAGTTTCAGATAAAATATATTTAGAGAAAATAGTAATCCAGATACAATGTAATGTAAATATTTGGGGACTCATAGAGAAGGGTATTGGTGAATTCTTTGTACTTTTTATGTAAATAGGAAATTTCAAAATAAAAAGTTAAAAAAAACCCAAACAAACTAAAGAAGGCAAAGATCCTTACCACTGGGCTAGTGGCCAGTAGGAAACATCATGATCATTGGAGAAATGATTGAAAGTATTAATGATTCCATCTTGCTTAGATCCACAATCAATACTCTTGAGACCAGTGGTCAGGAGATAAGAAGATGCATTGCTTCGGGAAAGTCTTCTGTCAGGGACCTTTCCAAAATACAGTGATGTGAGTTTGAAGAGTAAGGTACACCTGATTAAGGGTATGCCTTTTCATTTACTTGCTATGCATCTGAGAACTAGAAAATGAAAAGGGATGACAGAAGAAGATGCTTTGAATGTGGTGTTAGAGAAGAGTACTGAATATCCCATGGCCTGCCAAAAGATCGAACAGGTATGTCTTGGAAAAGGTGTAGCCAGAGTGTTACTTGGATGGAAGGATGGCAATGTGTCGTGTCTCCTACTTTTGACATATTGTTAAGAGAAACTATTGTTTGGAAAAGAACATCATGCTGGGAAGAATGGAAGGTCAGTGAAACAGAGAAAGACCTCTCTCATAGAGAAGAATGACATGGTGATTGCAGCAATGGGCTCAAGTGTATGAGAGATGATGAGGATGGCACAGGATAGGATAGGATTCAGATCTGTTGTTCATAGTGTCACTGTGAGTCATACTCAAGTCGATGAGCCTAATAACAACAAAAAAGAGAACTTTGTAACATTTGCCTGGGCATAGCAGAGGCTAAGACCACCAGACACAAGGTCAAAGAGAGGCTTGCCTGTGATCATGCATGAGAAGTGGCTATCTTGGTTGAAGAATTATATCCTGCAAGCTTTTGTACTTGTTACTTCCCTAATAAACCTAAAATCAGAGTATTATCTCCGAGTTCTGTGTAGAAATTGCAATGAATTATTGGACCTATCTAAGAAATTAATGAGTATTGTGGTAGAGACAATGTGTACTGGAAATTTTAGATGTTATTTTTGGGGGCATGTTCAATCTCATAGCTTTGTGATGTTGAAGCAGTTAATGTGGATTCTTTCTCCTTATAAAGTTAGTGGAGATCAAACTGCTTCTTCTAAGCCCATTGCACTCTTTCTACAATATCTAAAAGTGAGAAATTGGCAGGGCTAGGTGGGATTACAGTTTATTACAGTGTGATCCTATAAGAGCAACAAGACAGGTTTTTCTGATAAATAATTTGTAAAAGTGTTTCCTAAAGCATATCTGTTTCTGGGATCCATTGTAAAAAGATCAATGAATAGTGGTATACCAAGACCTTAAAACATAAGCTACTGTATCTTTTGTCTGTTTGACTGTAAAAGAAAATATCCCTTAGGAATAGAGTAGTTTCTGCATCTATTAGATCTCACAGAAAAGGAATGTTGTCCCTAGTGCATATGGCTCAAGTTAGCAATAAGGTTAAATGGCTATTTGGAAAGACAACTTTTAAAAATCCAACATAGTTTTCAGAGTCATGTTAAAACTTCAAAATGGAGTTAAGATTATGTTTCATTTTACTCTGTTTACACACAGCAAATGCCTCTGATTTTAAGTTCTTATACAGGTATTTTAAATATGTTCCAGTATTTTTAGAATTTAAGAATGTGTGTGTGTGTGTGTGTGTGTGTGTGTGTGTGTGTGTGTGTGTGTGTGTGTGTGTGTGTGTGTGTGTGTGTATGCACATGCATTTCTATGTATTAATCCAAATAATCTACACTAAATCACTAGTCTCTGTTACTGTTATTTTTGTCCATCTCTCACCCACCAAATAATATGTATTTCCTAAAACAAGAATCTTCTCAAAGTTCACATACTGATAAAATACTATTATCTTAGGAGTTCTGGTGGCTTAGTGGTAAGGAGTTATACTGCCAATCCAAAGATATTCCATTCAAATCCACCAGCTGCTCGGTGAGAGAAAAAGAACAACACAGCAGACACAAAACCAACAACAACAAAAGTTATTTTATAATAATGTTTTTCCTGCCCAGTGTTCATATCAGCCAGGTATGCTTTTCATGTCTCCTGTTGTTGTTGTTGTTGTTATGTACCTTCTAACCCAAACTCACTCATAATTGACCACTCATAGTGGATTTTCAGAGATTCTGAATCTTACAGGAGGAAATTGTCCTTATTTCTCCTACAGAGCAACTAGTGTATTCAAATCATGTGCCTTTGGGTCCCCAGTACCTCTCCTTACCATTAGACCATCAGAACTCCTTTTCATGCCTCCTTCTCTTTTTGGAATGGTTTTCTTTGCTTTTTGACCTTGATACATTTTTAAGAGTACCAGCCAGTTACTTTACTCTAAATCATGTTAGCCTCTAAATTTTTTTTCTGTAATTTTAACAGTCATTTGGTGAGGTTTTACATTTTTGGTACAGATAGATGTGCAATTATGGCATGATGCACACATGCTGTGGTTCGCATTCCTAGTCCGCCAGGATTTCAGAGCTTCCTTGGGTACCGTAGGTACATGTCCGCCTTTGAGGAAGCTAGAAAGATATTACAGATGTGTGTTCAATTTTTGGAGAGTTTGAGTTATTCAGAACTAAGAAATAAAAACATGCCGAAAAGGGAAAACGTCCAGGGGAAACAGATTTCTGAAGAGAAATTAGAGCTTATCAAGAAAAGGAAAAGCAACCGACATGCTGGGCATACCACAAGAAGAGAAGAAGATGATGATGGTTCAGAAATCACTGATATTCAATGATGTGTCTGTGAAGTTCACTTGAGAAGAATGGGAGCTTCTGAACCCTGATCAGAAGGCCCTGTACCAGGACGTGATGTTGGAGAACTACAGAAACCATCAGAAAAAGGGCAATCAAGTAAAGACTCTGCTAAGCTTCATAGGAAAACCTTGCACCTCAGTGACCATGACCAATTTTGGACAGAAATAATTTTCCCTGAATGTCAGAAATCCCATAGCACTAAGGCCAGACTCCACAGAAATTGGGTAACTCACAAAATAAAGAAATCCTATGTATGTAGTGACTGTGGCAAAGGCTTCACCTTGCAGTCAAATCTCATTGTCTATCAGCGAGCTCACTCTAGGGAAAAATCCTATGTGTGCAAGGAGTGTGGAAAAGGGTTTATCACAAAGTATAACCTTACTCTTTCAGAAAACTCATAATTGGGAAAAACCCTTTGTGTGCAGAGAGGATGGAAAAGGGTTCATCAAGAAATGTAACCACACTGTCCATCAGCAAATTCATACAGGAGTGAAACAATTTATGTGTCCAAAGTGTGGAAAAGGTTTCATTAACAAGGGACATTTATTTTGTCACAAAAGAATTCATAATGCAGAGAAAACAGAAATTCAGTGAATGGGCTAAAGGTTTCATCAAGAGGTCAACACTCATTTGATATCACAAGCAGACTTATACTGGGCAAAACTTGTATGCAGCAAATGTGGAAAAGGCTTTTTCAGAAAGAATGACTTCCCTCAAAAAGCTGAACATAGGAATTCCATATGACCCAGAGAAAATGAGAACTGAAGCACAAACAGAGACTTGTACACCAATGTTCACAGCATTATTCATAGTTGTAAGAACATGGAAACAGCCCAGATGTCCAACCACAATCGAATAGATTGAGAAATTATGGTACATTCACACAGTGGAATACTGTGCAGCATGCAGGAGCAATGATTTTGTAAATTACTTTCTAACTTGGGAGGGACTGGAGAGCATTATACTGAGTCCCATAAGGACAAATACTGCATAAAACCATTATTGTAGAATTAGTATTAGGATCCAAGGGGGGGGGGTCAGAAGCAGAGGGGTGAGGATGGATGGGGAGTAGGGCTTAATCATAGGGTTGTACAATCTGATGGGTGGAGGATATGGGAAAGATCTAGTGAGAAAAGCACTTTGTAAAAAACCCAGTTTTTAAAAAAAACAAACTAATGGAGCAGGGGAAAAAAAAAGAATGACTTTACAGTGCATCAGCAAACTCATGCAGGAGAGAAATCCTATAAATGTGGTGAATGTGGTACAGGATACACGCATGATTAGGGGTCACTTTCAACAGGGAACTCATAGTGGGGAGAAACTATATGAGTGCACCAAATGTGGAAAATTTTCAGTCAGAAAGGATACCTCATTGTTGCAGACTAAGGGTAAAGTATTTTTATAATTATTAATAATGAGACAGACTACCAGGAATGAGATAGAATAGAGAGCATGAAAAACAGGGGGCCAGCAGTTCCCATGACTGAAGGCCCCAAGCCATGCTTCTATGAGTATTTATTAAGAATCATTAGGAAGGTAAACAAAGTAAAATAATAAGGAAGTACAAAACAAAACAAAACAAAGGATAATGGTGAAGTCTTTTGCAGATAAGGCCAAGTTCCTCTTTATGCCTATCTCAGGAGGGAGGGATTCAGTTAACACAAACTAAGAACAATGTAGACTATTAGGGAACACCTTAGTGCCACAAGGTGACAGCATTTGGTTTGTTATTAATATTAAATTTGATATTAAGCTTCCCACACCTCATTAGTCACAAGTGAACACATAATGGAGAGAAACCCTATGAGTGTGCACTGACTGGGAACGTGGTAAAAGCTTCATCAGGAAGCATGACCTCATTCTCCAACAGCGAACTCTTACTGAGGAGATACCTTATAAATGTTGGTGAATGTGGTAAAGAATTCTCCCAGGGTGGGGCACTCACAATCTACCAGTGAATACATACTGGAGAGAAACACTATATATCTGCAGAGAATGAGGAAAATCAGAAAGGGTGGGCTAACTGTGAATCAGCAAGTACATAAAGGAGAGAAACATTTATAATGTAATTCTAGTGAAGGATTTATCCAGAAGGCAAGGCCCATTATCCAACAACTAACACATACTAGAGAGAAACCCTATGTGTACACTGAGTGCGGAAAAGTTTTTATTCAGAAGGGAAAGCTCACTTGCCATCAGAGAATTCATTGTTGTTGTTGTTGTTGTTATGTGCCGTCAAGTCGTTTATGACTCATAGCGACCCTATGTCCAACAGCCCTAAACCCTGCTCTATCCTGTGCCAGTCGCACTGCCTCTGATACACCCATCCCGATTACCCCAGTCACTGGATCAATCCATCTCATAGAGGGTCTTCTTGCGCCATTCCTCCACCCTCCCAAGCATGATGTCCCTCTCCAAGGACCTGTTCCTCCTTGCAACATGCCCAAAGTATGTCAGATGAAGCTCCAGAATCCTTGCCTCCAAGGAGTTGCTTGGTTTAATCCTTTCCAGGATGAATCTGTTTCCTTGGCA
>NW_006400161.1:605554-615839 GCF_000299155.1 Elephantulus edwardii
AAAGGCATTTGACTGTGTGGATCATAACAAACTGTGGCTGACTCTGAGAAGAATGGGAAACCCAGAACAACAGAGAATTCATACTGGAGATAAACTCTTTTTTGACAGTGAATTTGGTAGAGTTCAACCAAGAATGTGTTCCTCACACCACATCTAAAGTTTCAAATAGGGAAGACTTGATTTTCATGTAGTGAATGTGGAAAATCATATACCCGAACAGTCAAGTCTTAACGTTGCCGTTATGTGCCGTCGAGTTGCCTCAGACTCATAGAGACCCTATGTACAACAGCCCTAAACCCTGCTCTATCTACTGTGCCAATCTCATTGTCTTAGACACACCTACCCAGTCACTGAGTCAATCCAGGTCATCAAGGGTCTTCCTCTCTTGCACTGTCCGTCTACCCTCCCAAACATGATGTCCCTCTTCAAGAACTGATCTTGCCTTGCAAGATATCCAAAGTATGTGAGATGAAGCTTCAGAATCCTTTCCTCCAAGGAGCAGCCTGTCTTCACCCTCTCCAGGACAAACTTATTTGTTCTCCCATCAGTCCATGGTATAATCAATACTCTTCTCCAGCATCACAGCTCAAAGGCATCAACTCTCTTTCTGCCATCCCTAGTTGTTGTCCAATTTCTGATGCATAGCGAGTTAATTTCAGAGACCATGGACTGTATCAGGCACACTTTAGTCTCCAGACTGACATCGTTGCTCTTCAGTATTTTGGAGAGGTCTTTGACAGCAGGCTTTCCCAGTGAAATTAGTCTTTTAATTTCC
The DNA here is from genome assembly GCF_000299155.1 of Elephantulus edwardii. NCBI lineage: Eukaryota > Metazoa > Chordata > Mammalia > Macroscelidea > Macroscelididae > Elephantulus > Elephantulus edwardii. The sequence continues at coordinate 606,330 of NW_006400161.1, forward strand.
TGGCTGCTGGTACCAAGAGTGTTGATAGTAGAGCCAAGCAAACTGAAGCTGTTGACAATTTCAATCTCTTCACCATCCATCATAACGCTGCTAATTGGCCCAGTGGTGAGAATCAAGCCTTAATAGACATTGGAAAATTCAACAGGCTACAAACCTTTTCAGTGCAGATTGCATCATTATACCTTCATGATGAAGCAAGAACTCACTGTTCATGAAAGATCTCATCAAAGTGAGATATTATATAGCTGCCCGTAATGTGGACAGACTGTTTCAGCTACTTCTCACCTTCATTCACATCAAAGGAAACACACACAAAAAGAATCGTGCGGATTCTGCTCAGGAGGGTAACTCTTCTACAGGAAATATCATCTCACCACAGAGCTGTGCTGCCCTGCAGGAGAAATGCTGTTTAACAAAATGACGGTGCAGGTTTGTCCAGTTGCAGCTCCAATCTCAGGAAACATCAGTGAACATATGCTTGAGAATCCTTTTGAGGTAACAGAATTGATCTTGCAGAGAAATCTTACAAATGGAGTGACTATGATAGTGCCTTCGATGTTCAATGTAGAGACTGGAAAAAATCTGAAGTCTTCATTCTGTGTAATTAGTTTTTTACCAAGATGATGTTAATCAAAACACATGCCCATATATGTTCTATTGTGCCAATAAAATTAATGGACCTCTGAGTTAAAAAAAAATTGGCAGAGAGCTACTGTAGTGATAAAATGTCCCTTGATTATTGAGACAATGTGATTATTTTAACATTTTGCTACTGACCTGTTTTTTTTTCATCTTCCTTTTTAAGTTTAATATTTTCTAATGTTGTTCTCAAGTGTTGAGAACTCTCCTTCATAGGGTCGCTATGAGTTGCCTGCAACTCGATGGCACTTAACAACAACAACAACAATTTGTTCTAGGGAGTACTGGTTACCAGGTGGTAAAAAGCTATGCTGCAATCCTGAAGGCATGTGGTTTGAATCCACCAGCTGCTCCAAGGGAGAAGGATGGGAAATGTCCTCCTGTGTGATTTACTATCTCTGGAAACCTGCTTCAGGGTCAGCTATGGGTTGGTTTTAACTCAATGGCAAACAATGACAGCAATGTTATTCTTGTAGTTATTAGATGCATTAATTCAATTACAACAGTATGAAACACTGCCTAGTTCTACACTTTAGCCCTCAAAGTGATTTGTTTGCTTTTGAACACTTTAAAGAGATCATTTTCAATGAAACACAGGTAAAGAGCTTTCTCAAGGAATTGGCAAAAAACAAGGCCCAGGAATTGATGACGTACTGGTTGACAGATTTCAACAAACAGTTGCTGCCCTGGATGTGCTTACCAAGTTGTACCAAGAAATCTGGAGGAGAAACATCTGGCCAACTGACTGGAAGAGATCTATATTTTTTCCTATTTCAAATAAAGGTGACCCAACAGAATGCAGAAATTATTGAACAATATCATTAACATCACATGCAATCAAAATTTTGCTGAAAATGATCCAAAAACAACTGGAACAACACATCAACAGAGAACTGCCAGATGTGTGCAGGCTGGATTTAGAAGAGGTCATGGTACTAGGGATATTATAACTAACGTTAGATGGATCTTGGTTGAAAGTGCATAGTACTAGCGGAATGTCGATCTGTGTTTTATTGACTATGCAAAGGCATTTGACTGTGTGGATTACAGACAAATAAACTATGGCTAACTCTGAATGGGAATCCCAGAACACTTGATTGCATTTGTGTGAAATCTATACGTGGACCTAGAGGCAGTCATCAGAACAGAGCAAGAAAACACTGCATGGTTGAAAATTGGGAATGGTGTACACCAGGGATCTCCATACCTTTTCCACCTATATGCGGAACAGATCATCCGGGAGGATGGCCTCTATGAGGAGGAAAGTGACATCAAGATTAGATGAAGACTCATCAGTAACCTGTGTTACACAGATGACACAACCTTGCTTGCTGAAACTAAGGAGGACCTGAAACACTTGGTGTAGAAGTTCAAGGAAGGCAGCCTTCAATATGGATTGAAGCTCAACAGCAAGAAGACAAAAAAATCTCACCACTGGACCAATTAGAAGCATCATGATGGACAGTGAAGAGACTGAGATTGTTAACAGCTTTAGTTTACTTGGCTCCAGAATCAACACTCTTGCTACTAGCAACCAGGAAATCAAAGGACAAATTGCATTGGGAAGTCTGATGTCAGGGACATCTCCAGAGTACTAAAAAGCAACAATGTCAGTCTGGAGACTAAGGTGCACCTGATCCAGGCCATGGTCTTCACAATTATGTGCTATGTATCAGAAAGCTGGACAATGACTAGGGATGATAGAAGAATTAATGCCTTGAGATGTGATGTTGCAGAAGAGTATTGAATATACCATGGACTGTTAAGAAAACAAGCAGGTTTGTCCTGGAGAGGGTGGAACCAGGCTGTTTCTTGGAGGCAAAGATTCTGATGCTCTGTGTGACATATTTTGGGCATGTTGCAAGGAGGGACCGGTCCTTGGAGAGTGACATCATGCTTGGGAGAGTGAAGGGACAGTGCAGGAAAGGAAGACCCTTGATGAGATGGATTGACTCAGTGGCTTGAGTAAGGGGGGGAGGTGTGTTGGAGATGGTGAGGTTGGCTCAGGATAGAGCAGGTTTCAGAGCTGTTGTACATAGGGTCTCTCTATGAGTCTAAGGTGACTTGACAGCACATAACAACAACAATAAAGAGCTTCTATTATTCTCTACTTTCAGATCTGATCTATCTAATCTTAATTGATCTCCCCTTTCTCCTACATTTTCTTTTGAATCTAACTTGAATTTCTGGCATTTCTCTTTTAATGTATTTTGTTAATGTATTTTAAATGATCTCTAGCAAAATCGTGTAATATTGTTCAACAGTTTTTGCTTTCTGTTATAACATTTTTCTTTGGAAAGGGTACAAATATGGTGCTCTTCCAATTGGTTGGCCAGGTAGTCATCTTCCATGCTTCTTTGTATAAATGAGAGAATGTTTCCAGCACTCCATACATATGTTCAGACATCTGAACCCGTCAATTCCTGGAGCCTTGTTTTTCACCATGCTTTCAGTAGCATAGATTTCTTCAGTACTATTGGTTCTGTATCATATGCTACCTTCTGAAATGGTTGAAAATAGAATCAGCTATTATTTTTAAAAGTGACTGTCTTTATCTTGTCTTCTTTTAATTTTTTAAATAGTGGTTTATTTAAAAAAATCTCATATATTGTTTTTCACATAGGATCTTTCCCATTTCCTTCACCTCCCCTCCACCCATCAAATAATGCATTCCTCTGATTGACCACTCTCCACTCCTACCTATTTTCACCCTCCCCCCTTAGATCCTCCTATGTAATCTACAATAATGGTCTTATACAGTATTTGTCCTTATGGGACTGAGTTAGTTCACTTAGCATAATGTCCCTCCCAAGTTAGATAGTGATTTATAAAATTATTACCCCTTTGTGCTGCATATTATTTTATTGTATAAATATCTTATTTTTGATGATTCCTGTGTCATTCAATTTTTCACCTATAGACTCCTTTCCACTATTGCAATTAAAAGCTTGATCCTTTTACTTCAGTTCTTTCAACATGAGAAATCCCTAGCATGGTCTTCCATTTTACTTTCTAGCTCCAGATGTTTGTACATTTCATTATAATACTTTGGTTTGCATTCTCTAGCTGTCCTTTCAAATCTTATATCATCATTCAGCTCTTTCATATCATCATTTCTTTAATTCAGTTGAGCTTCTCTATGTTCTACAGCAAGTTTCAGAGTCTCTTTTGATATTTAGTTTTGTCTTTCTTTCACCCCCTGTTTTTATAGTGACCTTTTGCTTACATTATGCATCACCCTAGAACTCATTTGGTTTGATATCATGGTAGTGGATATAGCATTTTGTAAGCACACAAATGGTGGATTTGGTAGAAGCATTACATATAAGGTAGGCAATGTATTTCTTAGTAAGAATAAAACACTCACTGTCCATAATGGAAATAGTGACATGTAATCAACCTGCGACCAATTGATTGCCTTAGAAATGTTGCCATGTCAAGAACTCAGAGTTAATCTCTGCTGTTGGCAGACAGAGCACTGAACAGTGGATGTAGAGATGTTGACTTTGGTGAGTCAAAATCTGTATTGCTGAACCAATGCATAGTCTCCATCCCTCCCACCATGGTCACTTATTTTCAAGTTAACTTGATAATCGAAGAAGTAGCTGTGGGGAAAGAAGCTAACTAGTATCCATAGAACCATCCTATCCACTTGATTGCTAAAATCCTCCTCTATTGAGATCACCTTTTTGGTGAACTTTCGTATGAGACCCAACTACCTTTACTTCTTTGGTCCATTCAGTAATGCCTATCCCCATGCTTCTTTGTTACTAATTTTCCAATTATTTTTCTTCCTAATCCTTGGTCATCCAGCAAAATGCCCACAATCCAAGAATTAATTAACAATTGGTGCACTGTTCAAAGTTCTGTCCACTGGGGGAAATTACTTTCACTTCTGTCCTTTATGGGGATAACAGAAATGGACTGCAATGTTCATATCCAACGGTGCCTGCATATCACACAGAATTACCTGTAAACTAGGCACAAGTTTTTGTTTTCCTCCATAAGTAGATCCTAAGGAAATTCCCATAAGGCCATAAATGCACACCAGGACCAAGAAGGAGATATGGTAGCAGTGAGAACTATGACATTTGGGCTGCATATGACATTACTGCATGGTACCACTGTTGTAAAACAGGACTGGCATCGGGGTTTGGGGGGGAGATTGAGAAAGATGGGTTCGATAATGTATACTGCATTGAAACAGATGAGGGAGAAAACTGTTTAAAAGGGATATGTGATTAGGTATGTTTAGGAGTTCAGGGTGAAGGCTGCATAGTGGAGTGGACCTGGAGGAGGGATTGTAAAACAATGAAAGAATTTTTCTTTTTCTTTTCCAAGAGGGTAGTGTACTAGGGAGAGGGTTGGGAGGGGAGAAAAGTGCAACAGTGAATGAATGGAAATCCAAAGTCTCTGTAAATTTTCACTAAAACTGATAATTTTTTTTAAAAAAAGAGCTTTATTCCAAAATTTTAAGGATATGTGCTATGTCTTACAAATAGGAATCTGCCAGAGACTCCAAATAGTGTTTCCATCCACCACTGTCACTTGCAAAACCCCTGGCTCAGTTGAATCATATGTCATAGGTGTCAGAGCAGCCTAAATATGTTGCAGATTCTGCTCTTGTTCTAGACCCCATCCGAAACTAGTAGCTTTTTGAGTCGGTTGATAAGTGTGCTAGAGCAGTACAACAAAATTTTACCTCCAAAACCTATGGAGATCCAGGTGTTGTGGACCTTTTTATCTGAAGGAGAACTCAGATATATTGACTTGTTCTTCATTTTATGAGTTATCTCAGCATATCCCATCCCAGACGATTAGAAATTTCACAGAAGTGAAAAAAGCATAAATGTTTTCTAGATTCTTTTGCATCTTCCAGCATCCAAATGTTTTCCTTGTTAAGGCCAATTAGCATAACATTATAAATATGATAGAGCAATGTGACATACAGACTAGATCAATAACTGCTTAACAGGTACCAGTAAATGTGTTAGCTTGCTTCAGCAATGAAATCACATTTGGAACATTGGAGGCACCACTTAATAACATTTGTTGTTGTTGTTATGTGCCGTCGAGTCGCTTGCGACTCATAGCGAACCTATGTACAACAGCCCTAAACTCCGCTCTGTCCTGTGCCAGTCGCACTGTCTCTGACACTCTCATCCCAATTACCCCAGTCACTGAATCAATCTACCTCATAGAGGGCCTTCCTCTCCTGTGCTGTCCCTCCACCCTCCCAAGCATGATGTCCCTCTCTAAGGACCGGTCTCTCCTCACAAAATGTCCAAAGTATGTTAGACGGAGCCTCAGAATCCTTGCCTCCAAGGAGCCACCCGGTTTAATCCTTTCCAGGACAAATCTGTTTGTTTTCCTAGCAGTCCATGGCATTCTCAACACTCTTCTCCAGCACCACAGCTCAAAGGCATCAATTCTCCTTCTATCCTCCTTGGTCATGCATCCTCTGATGCATAACAAGTGATTGCAAAGACCATGGCCTGTATCAGACACACCTTAGTCTCCAGAGAGACACCATTGCTCTTCAGTACTTTGGAGAGGTCCCTAACAGCAGACTTTCCCATGGCAATGTGCCTTTTAATTTCCTGGCTGGTGGTGCCAAGACTGTTGACTATGGAGCCAAGCAAACTAGGATACTCAATTATAACTATCCAAGGTAATATATTTCCCCCCTCACCAGGCCAAATAAGTGAGTTGAGTGAGTATGTGGTAGAAATCACCATTTTTGCATCCTTCATATCCTTGATGGTAGCAGTAATCTCTTTGGTCTCTCTGGGTAAAGGCATTGAATGGTCCAGGAAGAATTAAAAAAAAAAGATAGAAGGAATACACAGAGAGTCATTGTACCAAAATAATTGGCTGTCACAGAAGAATTTCATAAAACAACATCTAGTCAAGGCAATGGTAATGAAGGAGAAAGTTCAAGCTGCTCTGAAAGAACTGGCAAAAAACAAGGCCCAAGGAATTGATAGAATAACAACTGACATATTTCAACGAACATATGCTGCCCTGGACTACTCACCAGGTTGTGCCAAGAAATCTGAAGGACAACTGCCTGACCAACTCTCTGGAGGAGATCCATATTTATTCCTATGTGCCCAAAAGTGACTTGACAGAGTATGGAAATTGTCAAACAATATCATTAATATCACACAGTAGCAAAATCCTGCTGAAGATTATCCAAAAATTACTGAAACAGTACATTGACAGAGAACCACCAGAAATATACTGGGTTTAGAAGAGGTCCTGGCACTAGAGACATTGCCAATGTCAGATGGATCTTGACTGAAAGCAAAGAGTACCAGAGGAATGTGTGTATTTCATTGACTATGCAAAGGCATTTGACTGTGTAGCTCACAAGAAATTGTGGCCAACCTTGAGAAGAAGGGGAATCTCAGAACACTTGATTGTGCTCCTGCAAAACTTATATTTGAATCAGGAGGCAGTCATCAGAACACAGGAAGGAAACACCACATGATTAAAAATTATTATGCCATACCTTTTCAATCTGTGTGTGGAATAGTTCATTCAGGAGGATGGACTTTATATGAGGAGGATTGTGACATCAGAATTGAAAGAAGATTCATCAACAACCTGAGTTATGCAGATGACACAACCTAGCTTGCCAAATCTGAGGAGGACCTGACATATTTGCTGCAGAGGGTCAATGACTGTAGTCTTCAGTATGGATTGAAGTTCAACATCAAGAAGACAAAGATTCTCACCACTGGGCCAATTGATAGCACCATAATGAATGGAGAAGAGATTGAGGTTGTTAACAATTACAGCTTGCTTGGCTACACAATCAATACTCTTGGCACCAGCAATCAGGAAATCAAAAGATGAATTGCATTGGGGGAAGTCTGCTGTCAGGGACCTCTCCAAAGTCCTAAAGAGAAATAATGTCAGTCTAGAGACTAAGGTGTGTCTGATCCAGGCCATGGTTTTTACAATTACCTGCTATGTATCAGAGAACTGGACAATGATTAAAGATGACAGAAGAAGAATTCATGACTTTAAGTTGTGGTGCTAGAGAAGAGTATTGAACATACCATGGACCTCCAGAGAATGAACAGGTCTGTCTTGGAGAGGGTGAAACCAAGTTTCACCTTGAAGGCTATGATTTTGAAGCTCTGTCTCATACACTTTGAGCACATGGCCAAAAGGGACCAGTTCTTAGAAAAGGACATCATCCTTGGAAAGGTAGATGGGCAGCCCAGGAGAGGAAGACCCCGGGTGAGATGGATTGACATGATAACTGGGGCGATGGGGTTAGGTGTGTCAGAGTTAGTGAGACTGGCTTAGGATAAGACAGGTTTCAGAGCTATTGTACATAGGGTCACTATGTACAACAACTGCAATACCTATTACTCCACATGTCAGAGACCCGATGTAGGGATTCTGACAGTTGCTATGTTTTTCTAGTCAATTATGTGTTCTGCAACTGTGGAAATCACTACAGGATGGGTTCAGGACCCATTAGACCCAATGAGACAGATCTAAGTCAAAGTTCTATTAATAACCTGACCTCCATATATTCCTAGTCTGACTAGGGGGCCATAATGATGTTTTAACTCTTCTAGAATTAGTGTAATTTCAGAATCAGCATCCAATAATGGCTGAAATGTCAAATTATTTCCTTTCCCTTAATGAATAGTTACTCTTATAAAAGAGAAACTAGGTTTTGAAAGCTTAATAGCATGACTTTTTTGGCAGTATCTGGGGTCCTTCTTCGAAATGTTCATCATTTTCTTTCAAGAGCTTGTGGATCTGTACATGGTCTAAAATCTACTAATTAAACTAGCTCAAATCTGAGAGTTGATTGAGGGCCATGACTCTATTCTAGCATTTGAATTTAGGTTGTCATTATCTTTACTTAGAATTATTACTCTTGTAATAACAAATAAATGAATGAATGAATGAATGAATAAATAAATAAATAAATAAATAAATATTTGGTACTTTCCAACTTCTTAAACACCTAGGAACATGATGATTAACTAGCTAATGTCATAAGCTCATTCTGAGGACCGCTTTGACTCAGTTGTCCTTTACAAAAACTGTGCCTATTTTATTTTTTTTTCCAATTAAAACCACCACTTGTTCCATATCATCCTAGGATCCAACCATCCTTATTGTGGCTATGTGTCTTAATTCAATTAGGCCATTCTTACTGTCAAATCTGACATAAAATAGCTATCACAACAGTTTTCATGGGTAACAGAATTCACTATCATAACAGTTTTCATGGGTGCGAGAACTCACTGGAGTATTTTTTTGAGGTATTTTTTAGACACTTTCCCCCCTTGTTGTGTACCACCAGATTGGATCAGAATCAGATCTGTCTGGCACAGGAGATTTCCCTTTCTCCAGCAGAGTGTCTGGTGAACTCGAACCGTGTGCCTTCGGAATTGCAATGCAGCTTCTTGCCACTAGGCCACCAGAGCTCCCTTCACTGGAGTCTTAAAAATGGATGAATGGAATTTAAAAAAATCTCTGTAGATGTTCATTGAAATTAATAATAATACTAATAATATTTTTTTAAAGTGTGTAGGCCCCCATCTTGAGATGGAACTATATTGTTTTTGTGTACTATTGAGTCGGAACTGACCCATCAGCAGGTTTTCAGAGACAGTAAATTGCACAGGAGGAGATGGCCCATTCTTCTCTCGCAGAACAACTGGTGGATTCGAACTGCATGCCTTTGAGATTGCAGCACACCTTCTCTCCACTAGGCCACCAGGACTATTTATTCAAAATAAAGAAGATTTTCTGAAACAGCCCAAAGGACTAAAGGATCATTCAAACCTCAACTCTGTGGCCTGAGATCAGGCACACTAAACTGACATCCTTGTT
>NW_006400161.1:617914-621552 GCF_000299155.1 Elephantulus edwardii
TCCATCTCGTTGAAGAATGGGATTGGTATTTGTATTGGGATTGCATTAAATGTGTAAATTGCTTTTGGTAGTATTGCCATTTTCACAACATTGAGTCTTGGGAAATCTTTAACAGTAGATTTTCCCTATGCAACACTAATTTCATGATTTGTGGTTATTGTATGCCATCGTGTCAGAACTGACCCATAGCTGACCCTCCAGTGAGTTTCAGAGGCATGGGAAGAGATTGCCCATCCTCCGCCTATGGAGCAACTGGTGGATTCGAACTGCATGCCTTTGGTATTGCAGCTCAGCTTCTTGACACTAGGCTACCGGTAGTAGTCCAACATTTAGAATATTATGCCACCAAGATCACTACTTAATCCATGCTTTAGTGAACCAGAAAACTGATTAAATCCTTTTCTAACCTCTGTTAATGAGGCATTTGTGTTTAGCAGTCCTTATCACCTGTAGCTATTCCCACACATATTTCTCAGGTTTCTATATTTGCATATATTAGAAAGGTTCTATATTTCACCTCTTGGAGATATGTGGAACTTGTTATGTATTGTTGAGTTAGAATTGACTTGGAGTTGACCCTCCAGAAGGTTTTCAGAGGCAATAAAAAACACGAGAGGTTATTGTCCATTTTCTCCCACAGAGCAACTGGTGGATTTGAAGCATATGCCTTTGGGATGGCAGTAAGGATATCACTAGGACACCAGAGCTCCATAAGTGGGATTTTAGTATAGATATAAGTCTAAAAGTAAAAGTGGGTGGCAGAAATTGGTTCTAGGGACATTGAGCAATGCTTGAGGCCTCTTTTAGACAGAAACTCTTTAAACATAAATTAACTCATTTAATCAGAGGAGGAAGGGAAGGTACAGATTTTAATGAGGAGTGTGGTTTATCTAACAAAGGTAGAGTATCTTCAGAGGAGAGGAAGAGGACCATTCTATGGAAGTGAGTCAATAGAATTTAGGGCCTCAACATCTTCAGCTTCTTGTTTATCTGGTAATATGTCTCCGTCACAATTCTGAGATCTCAATTCTACTCAATCAATGCCCTCATTGTAACTTCAGATACCATTTGAAGTTGGGAATTTATGTAGCCCAAAAACTGGGAGGCCAGCATGGCAGCACTGTTCTGTCCTCTCCCAGACGTAATGGTGGAACCATTGTGGGATTGTGAGCAGGAGAAAGTCTTGAGATTTGAGCATGAGTGTCAGCAGGTGGCCTTGCAGTTCCTGATCAGCTACTAGGTAATGCTGGAGATGTGGCTATACAACTGGAAGCGAAAATGGTATCAAAGACGTTCATCTTGGGAGACACAGCTTATGGTAGCTGCTTTGTGGTCATACTAGGTGCTGAGTAAGCTGTAGCTCAGGCTTGTACTCTTTGGCCCTGTCTGCTGAGCCCCCCAATCCTCCTGCTGCCTGTCACCTTTACCCTTGGGCAGTGTTCTATGGCCTTGAGGCTCTATGCCAAGATCTTTGAGGCCCTGAACCTGAACCCGTTAAAACCTGTGCTGCTGCTGAATGAGCCAGGTGCCTACACCCATGTCCTGGAGGCCTTGGCCATTCTCCTACACCCATAGTACTTGGACCTGCTTATCTCTAGCCCAGGTATTCTCTTGCTCGCAGGCTTGCTCAATGCTGACCTTAAACCTCTAGAGTGTTTTGGACTCCACTTTCCCTTGGCCCCAGGAAGGTGCCTGGAAATGAAAAGCATTGTTGTCTTCTATATGGGAGGTTAATTGTCCAGGCTCCAACCTTGAACCAGACCTGAGTTGCCTTTTCTTGGGCTGGATACCAGGATGACCATTCTATGCTTGCTGTCCAGACACAGGGTAGTCTCGGATGACAGAGTTCAGCTTGGGTGTCTAAGATCATGCAGACCTTACCTGATGAGGCTGCTGGCAGACACATTGGAGGTAGCCTAGTACCAGGAAGCCCTGGCACACTTTCAGAACATCACTCGGGCTGTTAGTAAATGTGTTGTCTATAGGCAGCACACTTCTGCTAAGTTTGCCAACTTTCTTGAGGTGGATATCTTTGTGCTCTTGGCCTGTTCTCTGGGTGCCTTAATCCTGAAACCGTCTGGTAGTTTCTTTCAACTTGTGTTGGTGCCGTGTGAACTGAAAGCTGCCTGGAACACAGCCTGGTTTCCTCCAGGCCAGACCACACCTCTCACACTACTGGATATGTTGCCTGATTCTCCTCTTCAAGTGTACTTCCTCCTCACTGAGCTGTGAGACATTCCATATATATCACTCATTATTGAGGAGCTTGGGCCTGCACCTGCCTAGAAGCAGTCAAATGGTCCTAAGGGCTCAGTCCTGACCCTTCAGCCTTAGTTGGAACTAAGAGTAGCCCTGCAGAAAGTTCCTTAGTTCTTGGAACTGGTAGGGCTGGAGCCCCACCTGGGTCAGAAGCCAGTGATAGGAGTTATAAGTGGAAGAAGAGGGATTGCCACCCCTATGAAGATGAGGAAAGCAGTCATGGGGGGCCAGAGACACAGACTGGCTAATGAATAGCAGCTACTTTCTTCAGTGTTACTTGCAACAATTACTCAGTTGCCTATCAGGAGCTCCCCAAAGGACTTTGTATAGGAGAGCAGACAAATCCCTCCCTTAAGAAATTTTTCTTTTACTTTTCAAAGAGAAGAGTGAACTGGGGTGGGGGTGGGGGTGGGCAGGGAGAAAAGTGCAACAATGAATGAATGGAAATGCAAAATCTTTGTAAATGTTCATTGAAATTAATAAAAAAAAGACTTTAAACATTTAATCTCTAAGATTGTCTCTAAGACAACAATTTATCTTTTATTATTACTCTTTTTCCACTTTTTGTTATTGTGTGTAATTATCAATGAACATCTTGATCACACTGTTTTAGGCTTCAGAATAAAAAGATTTAATTAGATTTGGCAATAGGCCATGCCAATTTGAATAAATTTGAATAGTAGACCAAGTAGATTCTCAGAAGATCTCAGACCAATTGCAATTCCTGGACTGTAGTTGAGGATGGCTCCTTGTTAAAGAGCATGTGCTAGGCCAGGATTTTTCAGCCTTGGCACTGTTGGCATTTCGGGTCAGATAATTCTTTGTTGAAAGAGACTGTCCTGTATATTATAGTATGTTTAACAGCATTTCTGGTCTCTACCCACTAGGTTATCTCCTAGTTGTGACAACCAACAATCTCCAGACATTAAGACATATCTGCTCTGGGGGTAAAATTGCCCCTTGAGAACCATTGATGTAGGCCTGCACTATTCAGTACCATAGCCATATGTGGTTATTTCATATTAAAGTAAAATTGAAAAATAAAAATAGAAAGTTCTGACATTTTTTTCTGTTTTAAAAGTGTCATATATTATTTTCTGCTAGTTATTTTTTCAATCAAATCAGCCAACAGTTTTATCAGTGCTGCTATTTTCTTTGGACCAAGGTAAAGTTTTTATCTTTATTCATGAATTTTTTTATATGTGTTTCTATTTATGCTGCATAGGATTCACTGACCCACTTAGATTTCTAAGCTTGTGCTTGTCACCCAAATTGGGATTTTTTTAAAATAAAAATTTTACTTTATACAGAAGCCAAGAAAGGCTTAGGATACAAACTGCCAGATCATGGGTTGGACAATGGAAGATATTTTTCTGAAG
>NW_006400161.1:625002-626013 GCF_000299155.1 Elephantulus edwardii
TTGGCGCAGGATAGAGCAGGGTTTAGAGCTGTTGTGCATAGGGTCGCTATGAGTCGGAAACGACTCGATGGCACATAACAACAACAACAACAACTGGTTTACTTATAAAATTAATATACATTGTTTTACAAGCTAGATCTTTCCCCTTTCCTTTATCCGCCCCTCCCTCCACCCATCAAATTATGCGACCCTATGATTAAGCCCCGCCCCCTGTATTCCTTTGCTCCCTGGCTTGGATCCACCTACGAGTTCTACATTAATGGTAAATATACAGTATTTGTCCTGATGGGACTGAATTAATTCACTTAGCATAATGATCTCCAACCAGTCTCTCTCAAATTATGTAATGATTTATAAAATCATTGCTCCTATACGCTGCATAGTATTCCGGTTTGTGAAATGACCATAATTTCTCAATCCATTCCATTGTGCTTGGACATTTGGGCTGTTTTCATGTTTTTGCTATGCTGAGTAAGGAACTATAAACATTGGTTACAAGTCTCTGTTTGTGCCTCTATGTTCAGCTTTTTGAGCAAATGCCAAACAGCCTTCCAGAGTAGTTATACCATTTTACAATTCCACCAATAATGTATAAGGGTTTCTATCTTGCCGTATTCTCTCCAACATTTATTACTTGCGGTCCTGCTAAACTTCGCCATTGCTATTGGGGTAAGATGATATCTCATTGTAGTTCCGATTTGCACTTCTCTTATTGCCAGTCATTTTGAGCATTTCTTCATATTGGTTGGCCGTCAGATTATCTTCCTCTGTGAAAAGTCTTTCCATGTCTCTTGTCCATTTTTTCATTGGATTATCAGTATTTTTCTTCAGGATGCCCAGGAGTATACTGTAAACTTTTGTTATGAGACCCTTGTCTGAGATGTCATTGCCAAAAGTTTGTTTCCAGTCAGTAGGTTTTCTTTTCACCCTGTTGGAAAACATTTTTTTCCTTCTTTTTTTAAATTTTTATTATTAAATTTTATTAGTTTTAATGAACATTTACAGATTTTG
>NW_006400161.1:628323-632101 GCF_000299155.1 Elephantulus edwardii
TTGAAGAATGGGATTGGTATTTGTATTGGGATTACATTAAATGTGTAAATTGGAAAACATTTTTGATGAGCAGAAATATTTAATCCTTAGAAAGTCCCATTCATGAATTTTATCCTCATAAGATTGTGCATTTCTGGCTGTATTTTGTCAGTCTCTTCATACTATAAACTAGGCCTTCTAAGCTTGATCCCACTTTGTCTTTTAGGAACTTTATGGTTTTAAGCTTTACTACCAGGTCTCTGATCCACTTTGAGTTGACTTTTTTTTTTTTTGGTATGGTGTGAGTGGTGGATCTTGTTTAAGTTTTCTGCAGCTAGCAGTCCATTTTGCCAGCACCTTTTGTTGAAGAGTTGTCATGTCCCCATTCAATAGGTCTTATTTCCTTTTCTGATATCAGTTGACCATAGACAGCTGGGTCAGTTTCTGGGTTCTCAATTCTGTTCTGTTGGTCTATGTGCCTGTCATTGTATCAGTGCCATGCTGTTTTGATTACTGCAGCTGTGTAGTAGGTTTTGACATCAGGGAGTGTTATGTATCCTACTTCATTTTTGGTTTTCAGAAGTGCTTTGCTTATTCTTGGTCTCTGTCCTTTCCAAATATACTTAACAATTTCCTTTTCGATCTCCTTGAAAAATAAATTTGGTATCTATATTGGGATTACATTGAACATGTAGATAGCTTTTGGTAGGGTTGTCATTTTCACAATATTGAGTCTTCCTATTCAAGAACAGGGCATATTTTTCTATTTCTTTAGGTCTTTTATTGTGTCTCACAGAAATGTTCTGTAGTTTTCTTTGTGTAGATTTTTTGTTTCTCTAGTTAGGTACACTTTCAAGTTATCTCAGTTTGTGGCTGGCTATTTATTGTAAATGGTATTTCTTTGTTGGTTTCCTTCTCTGAGTAACTGAGTTTCCTTCTCTTTGTAACTGTAGAGGAATCCCACTGATTTTTGTATATTGATCTTGTATCCTACCACTCTACTAAGTTTTTCTACTGCTTCTAACAGTCTTCTTGTTGTTGAATAATTGCAGTTTTTCTATGCACACTATCACATCATCTGCATATAGTAACAGTTTAACCAACTCTTTGCTGATCAGGATGCCTTTTATTTCCTTCTCTTGTCGTATTGTCCTAGCAAGTACTTCCAATACAGTATTGAATAGAAGTGGCAACAGTGGACATCCTTGTCTGGTTTTTGTTCACAAAGAAAATGCTTTTAGTCTTTTTTTCCATTGAGAATTATATTAGCTCTTGGTTTTGCATATTTACTTTCCATTACGTCGAGGAAATTCCCTTCTATTCCTATTTTTTAAGGCTCTTAATCACGGAGAGGTGTTGGATTTTGTCAAATGCCTTTTCTGTATCAGTTTCTAGGATCATATGGTTCTTATTATTTGTTTTGTTAATGGAGTGAATTACATTGATTGTTTTTCTTATGTTGAATCATGCTTGCATACCTGTTATGAATTCCACTTGGTCATGATGAGTTTTTTTATGTGATTTTGAATTCTGTTGGCTAAGATTTTGTTAAGTATTTTTTGTATTTGTGTTAATGAGTTGTTGATATGTAGTTTTCTTTTTTGGTAATATCTTTGCCCAGTTTTGGTATTAGAGTTAGGCTTGCTTCATGGAATGTCTCTGGAAGTGTTTCTTTTTCTGTATTGTGAAATAAGTAGAATTGATGATAAATCTTCTCTGGATGTTTGGTAGAATTCTGCTATGAAGTCATCTGATCCAGGCCTTTTATATGGGGGAGTCTTTTTATAACCTGCTCAGTTTCTTCTTTTGTGATGGGTCTGTTCAAGTGTTTTTCATTTAACCATGTCAATCTTGGTAAGGCATTAGTTTCAAGGAATTTGTCCATTTGCTCCATGTTTTCAAGTTTATCAGAGTATAGCTTTTTATAATATCCCACTATTATAAATTTCCTCTGGTTCTGTTGTGATTTCACCTTTATGATTCCTTAATCAAGTTATTTGTTTTCTCCTTTTTTTTTTTTTTTTTGTAAAGTTTGTCAGTTTTATTAAGTCTTTCAAAAAACCAGGTCCTGGTCTTATTGGTAGTTTCAGTTGGTTTTTTTTTTCTGTTTTTAATCTCGTTGATTTAAGCTCTTATAATGTCCTTTCTTCTACAGGTTGTTATGTTAGGTTCTTATTCTTTTTCTATTTGATGAAGGTGTTGAGTTAGATCATTAATTTTGCTTCTTTCTTAATTTTTTATGTGTTTGACTATTGCTATGAACTGCCCCCTGAGCTTAGCTTAGCCCCCTGTACCTTAGCTGCACCCCAGAGGTTTTGGTATGTTGTATTTTTATTATCCTTTGTTTCAAGGAACTTTTTATTTCATTTTTTTATTTCTTCTATAACCCAATCTTGTTCCAGCAGGGTGTTATTTAGCTTCCATGTTGGTGGCTTTATAAACTTTTCCCTCTTATGGTTCATTTCTAGTTTTATGGCATTGTGGTCTGAGAAGATACTTTGCATTATTTCAGTGTTTTCAGATTTGTTGAGGCTTGCTTTGTGCCCTATTATGTGATCATTTCTGGAGAATGTACAATGAGCACTTTAGAAGAAAGCAAATAGAATTCTTGGGGTGCAGTGGTTGGAATATATCCACAAAGTCAAGTTGGCTGACTGTATAGTTTAGGTCTTCTGCATCTTTGTTAAGTTTCTTTTCAGTTGACCTATCCTTTGGTGAGAGTGGTGTGTTACAGTCTCTCACCACTATTGTGGTGCTGTCTATTTCTTTCTTCAATTCTGTTAACAGTTGTGTATGTACATAGTAGGTCTATCATTTAGTTTTTAGATGTTGACCCATGTTGTGACCTATGTTATGTGCCTTTAATCATTATTTAGTGCCCTTCCCTATCTTCTATGGTTGTTTTCATTCTGAAATTTATTCTGTCAGAGATTAGTATTGCCACTCCCGCTTTTTTTTGTGGACACCATTTGCTTGGTATATTTTTTCTAGCCTTTGATTTTGAGTTTATCTTTCTCATCATTTCTTAGATGTGTCTTGTGTAGACAATATATTGATGGGTTTTGATGTTTTATCCAATCTGCTACTCTTTTTCTCTTGATTGATGCATTTAGTCCATTCATATTAACAGTGATTATTGGACAGGTTTTATCATTGCCATTTTGCTGTGTTTCTTCCCCCCCCTTTTTCTTTTCTTGTTACTATGATCCATCCACATTCTCTTTGGTATCTCTGTGTGAAGGATTTACCTTAAAAGTTCTTGTGGGTTTGGTCATATTTTCACAAATTCCTTAAGTTCTTTCTTTTCTGCCAAGGATGTGATTTCTCCTACATATTTGACAGCAAACTTTGCTGGGTACAGGATCCTCAGTTGACAATTGTTTTGTTTCAATTCTGTGTATATACCATCTGATTGGCTTTTTGCTCACATGGTTTCTTCTGAAAAAACAGAACTTAATCGTATTGCTATTCATTGTAGGTGACTCCCCCCCATCTCTTTTTCTCTGGTTTCAGTATTCTATTCTTATCTTTTATTTTGGAGGATTTTATTATCTTGATGTTTTCTTTTTTGGTGTTGTTGTTGTTGTTATGTGCCATCGAGTCTGACTCTGAGAAGAATGGGAATCCCAGAACACTTGATCGTTCTAATGCGAAACTTATACTTGGACCAGGAGGCGGTCGTCAGAACAGAGCAAGGGAACAATGCATGTTCAAAATTGGGAAGGGTGTACACCAGGGATGCATCCTATCTCCATACCTTTTCAATCTGCAGAACAGATTATCCGGGAGGCTGGGCTTT
>NW_006400161.1:632666-633827 GCF_000299155.1 Elephantulus edwardii
CATGTTGTGAGGAGAGACCGGTCCTTGGAGAGGGACATCATGCTTGGGAGGGTGGAGGGACAGTGCAGGAGAGGAAGGCCCTCTATGAGGTGGATGGGTTCAGTGACTGGGATAATTGGGATGGGAGTGTCAGAGACGGTGCAATTGGCACAGGACAGAGCGGAGTTTAGGGCTGTTGTACATAGGGTCGCTATGTTTGCTGAGCTTACTGTATATCGATTTCCTTGTTGTTCATAATACCTGGGAAGTTTTCTTCTAGTACCTCTTCTACAATTTTCTCAATGATTTCTCTATCCCTTTTATATTCTGGAATTCCAGTCATCCAAGGTATGTTATAACTTGTGATGTCACCCACATGATTCTAATGTTTTCTTTATGTCTCATCTCTGTCTTTTCTTCATGTTTCTATGGAGGTTCTTGTCTTCCAGCTCACTCTCTGCTTCATCTCTTCTGTTCTACTTTTTCGTCCATCAAGCATGTTGGACCCTTCTGCCATTTCAGTCTTAATGTTCTGGATTATATTTTTATGTCTGTTATTTCTAATACTGTGTTGGCAGTACCCTCTCTATCTTGTGATGATTTTTCAAGTTCTTGTACCTCTTTATTTATCGTTTCAATTCTTTCTTTAATTTTTTTTTCATCTTCTTCTGTATTTGTGAAAGTTCCTCCTCATCAATATATTTATTCTATCTGAAAATTGCACTGGAGCGCAGAGAAGCCAAATCACAGGAAGAATTCAAGATACTAAAGAGTTGAATAGAATATTTCAAAGGGCAGCACGGGATGACAAAGCAAAATATTACAATGAAATGTGCAAGGAGTTGGATTCAGAAAATGAAAAGGGCCGAACTCGCTCAGCATATCTTAAGCTCAAGGAACTGAAGAAAAATTCAAACCTCAAGTTGCTATAATCAAGGATGCTTTTGGCAGAATATTAAATGATTCAGGAAGTTTTAAAAGAAGATGGAAAGAATATACTGAGTCACTGTACTGAATGGAATTGGAAGACACACAAGAATTTCTTGAAACAACATATAAGCAAGAGCCTATGGTAGTGAAAGAAGAAGTTCAGGCTGCTTTGATTGAAATGGCAAAAAATAAGGCTCCAGGAATAGATGGTATACCAATTGACATATTTCAGGTAACAGATGCTGCCCTGGA
>NW_006400161.1:635133-636824 GCF_000299155.1 Elephantulus edwardii
TGGGAGTGTCAGAGACAGTGCAATTGGCATAGGACAGAGTAGAGTTTAGGGTTGTTGTACATAAGGTCGCTATGAGTTGCAAGCGACTCGATGGCACGTAACAACAACAACAACAACAACAACAACAACAACAACAACAACAACATGTGTCTCTGGAATGTTTGCTTTCTTAGTGGTTTCCATTGTTTTGTCCTTCATTTGCACCTTCTTCCATAGATCTTCAAATCACTCTTCAATATAATTTTTCCTGGTTCTCTATCTCTAGGTTATTCCCTTTATTTGTAGCTTCCATTGTTCTATCATTTGTAGTTTCATTTGTAGCTGTTCAAGAATCTCCATACCAATATATATCATCTGCCTTCTTGACTCTGGAGTATTCATGAGGCCTCTATTAGTCTCTGCTTGTTTTAGAGAAGTCTTATTTTTTTCCACAGTGTTGAAGCTGCTTACTGATTTCTTGACACTATATGAAATTTTTCTTGATATATGTTAGGTTGTTTCTATTGTGTCTGCAGAAGTTGCTGTTGGTTTTTGTTTTTGTAATGCTACTAATTAGTTGCCAAGTTGAAATGTTCAGTCTATGTTCCCTAAATTCACTTTACTGAAGGTCCTTTTTTGGAAACTTTGGCTTCCTAAAGGCCTTGAGATTCTCTCTGTTCTGCACTGCATCCCTGTGGGAATCTCACCTTGACGTAGTCCTCTGACACAAATTCTATTTTGTATAGTAAGTGGCTGAATGGTGTGAGACCAGGTGCTCTACTTAAGCAGTTTCTCATTCAACTTTTCTTCTGGAGCTTAATGTCACATTTTGTCTCTGAAGTGGCAAGAGATTAGAGATCAGGGCTGCCAGCTCAAACAGCTTATGTGAAAGGGGTCTCAAGTCAGCCCCCTCTCTCACAGAGAGCTACGAAAATTCTTTACTTGTAGTTCTGTATACTAAAATCTCTCATTATTTTTGACCTTTACCATGGCTCTGCCGCTGTGGAGGCAGGAGATCCCCAGATGGAGGTACCTATAACCCCAGGGCCACTTCAGTTCCATCTCCCCACAAGCAATGGAGAGTGCTCACTCCCACCACAGAGCCCCACTTCCCTAATTTTCTCCCCCTGCAGCTTAGTGTCTTCCTTTGTCTCTGGTGTGGAAGGAGATCAGAATTGTCAGCTCAAGCAACTTGTATGACAGAGGGTCTTAAGCCAGCCATCTCTCATAAAAAACTAAGAAAATTCTTCCTCTGATTAAAGTTCTGTATACTAAAGTCTCTTGTCCTGTTTGGCCCCTGGAATGGTCCTGCAGTCATAGAGGTAAGGGATCCCCAGATGGGGGGGGGAACCTATATAACCCCAGGGACACATCAGTTCTGTGTCCCCCCAAGCAAAGAAGAGTGCTCGTTCTCAGCACAGAGCCTCACCTCCCCTCACCTTTTCTCCTGCAGCTTTACTCTTCCTTTGTCTCTAATGTGGTGGGAGATCAGGACTTCCAACTCAAGGAACTCCTTTGCAGAAGCTCTCAGATCAGCCCTCTCTTGCAGAGAGCTAAGAAAAATTTTCCTCTGCTTAAAGTTCTGTATATTAAAGTCTCTTGTCCTAAAATTACAAAACATTACTATAAGAAACAAAAAGAGATCTTGAAAAGTGGAAGAATATCCCTTGCTCATGGATAGGAAGACTCAATGTTGTGAAAATGGCAATACT
>NW_006400161.1:638816-640231 GCF_000299155.1 Elephantulus edwardii
AATATAATTATAAAAAAAATAAAGTTTCTTGTCCTGTTTGGCCTCTGGGATGCCACCACAGCCAGAAGCAATGATTCCCAGATGGAGGGACCTATAACCCAAGTGAGGCCTCAGTCCTATCTCTTGGAATTGTTTTTAAATGTTATTTATATGAATATATTTCCTATATCATTCACTATTTTCTCGTCTAAAGGAAAAATTGATGCATTTGGGTTGTGATGTTGGAGAATATTCAGTACCCATGTGTTGTGGGTAATGAATATCCTATGGATGGCCAAAAGAACAAATAAGTATGTGATAGAGAATGTATAACAAGTATTCTCCTTGAAATCAAGGATGGTGAAGCTTGATCTCACATACTTTGGACATGTTGTTAGGAGAGGCTATTCATTGGAAAGGGACATCATACTTGGAAAGATCAATGAAAGAGAGGAAAGTGAGATGAATTGATGGGCTCAAGTGTATGAGTGATAATGAGGCTGACACATGATAGGATTACTTGGAATATACCCTAAAGAAACCAGAGCCACAACTGAAACAGATGTATGCACACCCATATTTATTGCTATGTTATTCACAATAACAAAGAGATGGAAACAATCCAAGTGCCCAAGGCAAATGAGTGGATGGAAAAACTATGGTACATTCACACAATGGAGTATAACACATTGAATAACAATGAAATAATAACACATTATACAACATGACTGAGCCTGGAAGACATTATGCTAAGTGAAATATCTCAGTCCTAAAAGGAAAAATTATACATCAACAATCTGCATTTCAAAGATGACACAACCCTGCTTGCTGAAACTGAAGAGCACCTGAAACATTTGCTGTAGAAGGTCAAAGACTGCAGCCTTAAATATGGATTGAAGCTCAACATCAAGAAAACAAATATTCTCACCACAGGGCTGTTGGCAGCATCATGATAGATGATAAAAAGTATGAGATTGTTAACAGCTCCAGTTTGCTTGGCTCCACAATCAACACTCTTTGTACCAACAGTCAGGAAATTAAAAGATTAATTGCATTGAGAAAGTCTGCTGTCAGAGACCGCTCCAAAGTACTGAAGAGCAATAATGTCAGTATGGAGACTAAGGTGCATCTGATTCAGGCCATGGTCTTTGTAATGACTTACTATGCATCAGAAAGCTGGACAATGACTAGGGATGATACAAGGAGAATCAATGCTTTTTAGCTATGTTGTAGAGAAGTGTATTGTATATATCATAGACTGATAAGAAAGTAAACACATTCATCCTGAAGAGGGTGAAACCAGGCTGCTTCTTGGAGGCAAGGATTCTGAAGCTTTGTCTGACATACTTTGGACATGTTGCATGGAGGGATTGGTCCTTGGAGAGGGACATCATGCTTGGGAGGGTAGATTGACAGCACAAGAAAGGTAGACCTTT
>NW_006400161.1:643686-659056 GCF_000299155.1 Elephantulus edwardii
AAAAAAAAAAGAAGTAGTAGATCTCTACTTTTAAATGGTAGAAGATCTAAGCTGAGGAAATCACCTTCTTGAACTCTGTCTCCTGGGAGAAGAGCCAGGAGTCAATCATTAGAAAGAAAATGGAGAGAACCTGACAGGAGGCAACTTTCTTCCCCCAGAGCAAGACCTCGAGATGATATTCTCCAGTAGATGAGAAAGATCAAAAGATGCCAACCTAATCAATAGGTGGTCTCCAACCAGAAGAAAATCCAGTAGATCGCCTATTAGGAGATCCCATTCCCCATTCAGATGTAGCAGATCTCCAAGAAGAAGAGACAGAAATCGGAGGGATAGATCACATTTGAGAAGATGATCTTGTTCACAAGGTGGCTGTAGACGGAGAAGCAGAAGCAAAAGAAAAGACAATAAATTTAAGGTAAGTAAAAAAAAAAAAAATTTAAGGTAAGTCTTTCTGAAGGAATGAGGATTGAGCAAGAATCTTCATCTGATGATAACCTTAAAGACTTTGATGTAGAAGAAGAAGATGAAGAAGCCCTTATGGAACAGAGAAGAACGTGAAGACAGGCAATTGTTCAAAAATATAAATAGCTTGCAATTTGTGCAATCTGAACTGAGTAGCCCTCAGAACAGTACTCGTACATGATCCCCTTCCCCAGATGATGTCTTGGAATGTGTAGCTGAAGTCAAAGAGTATGGACAAGAGAATTTTGATACATTTGAAGCCTCAGTAAAAGCCAAGCATAATCTCATGACAGTTGAACAAAATAATGGGTCATCTCAGACAAAGCTGCTGGCACCTGATATGTTTACAGAATCTGATGACATATTTGCTCCATACTTTGATAGTGCTTGTCTTCAGGCTGCTGGCATTGGAAAATATTTCAAAGAGAATCCTAACCTCAGGGACAACTGGACTGATGCAGAAGGCTATTACTGTGTGAACATAGGTGAAGTCCTCAATAAATATTACAATGTTTATAGCTACACGGGTCAAGGAATATTCAGTAATGTATGAGCCAGAGATAATGCCAGAGCCAACCAGGAATGGTTTAAAAGAACTAGAATTTTTGAAAAAACTTAATGATGTTGATCCTGATGACAAATTTCATTGTTTGCAACTCTTCAGACACTTTTATCACAAACAGCATCTCTGCCTTGTATTTGAACCTCTCAGAACTTGGCATTCAGTTACGTTCAACATAACTGACTGCATACTGTGTGTCAGCACCCATAAAGGCAAACAGAAATTCTCTGAAATATTTAAAGATAGGAATTTGCAAGAAGTATTAAAAATATTATAAGATTATAGAGTTCCAAGAATTAGAATACCAAAAACCCTGTATAGAAAAATTTTTTTTAAAGCTCTAAATGAGATTTCTGCAAAAAAACCAGTTAGGGCCATCTGTACTTAACAGGAGTCTTCAAATAGAAGTATATGTCTTCAGATAGCAGCTATGGCTAAAAAGGTATTATCTTATACAGTGGGAAACTATTGATTTCATCTTGAAAGAATAATCCTGACTATTGTCCATTATATAATAAAAACAGCTAAGACTGAAATAATGCAGATCCCATTTATAAATATAGCCATGGCTCTCACATAGCTCTGCAACCAAGGCAAGTTTGTAACTCTGTAGAGTATAAACAAATAAGCCATCTACACTTTTAAACTATTTTCTGAGAATTAGATGAGATCACTCATACATGTGAAGACAGCTTAAAGAATGTAACATTAATATAAGAACTGTTAAAGTGTGCCTTCCTGTCTCTTCTGCTGAGCAGATCACTTAATAAGTGTGAAAAAAATGAAGAGTTATGAAATGTTACTTACATAGAAAGGAAATATATACGGAATTATAATATTTTAATTATGTCAAGTAGTGGACTGAAAACTTTTCAGAGCCAAAAGAAGGGTGAAATGTTGAATATTTGATAGACAGGAGGAGGAAAAATTGGAGATAGAGAAAAGCATTTGTTTTATCCCTGTCAAAAGTTAACCTACTTTTCATATCTCATTGTTGTGTCTACCCTAGGTACCTCTCACTTTGACCAATTTGGAATTTTTCAAAATGCATCTACTTTATTAAGTGAGATATGAGAAAGGGAGGAAAGGGTACAGGATTTTAGATCTTGTTGCAGAAGGATTGATTCCGACAGCATATTATTTGCATCCTGGTTCCATGGGAGAAGAGGTTCATAGATGGGCACATGTTCTCACAACCCTGAACGATGAATTGGAGTTTTCCACCTATAAGACAGAAAGACACACAGAAGTAAGCATCTGGTTTCTTTCCTGAATTCTAGTATTTGTTCATGGCTCCCATTATCATCATGTAGGCATAGCCTGTACTTTTTCCACACTTTTTTGCACTTTCCTTCACTCTGTCTCCTCAGAGACCTTTCATTTATAGCAGTCTATTCTTCTTGTATCTTCACTTTCTTTCTCTGTACATGTTACTTTTGGCTTATTAACATACAAATTTCCCAAACTAAAAAATAATATCTCATGGTCATACTACTACTCACCTCTTTCCTTCCTTTCATTGTGAACATCTTCAGAATGCTGGCTCTCCTTATTGCTTTTATTTCCTTCCCATTTATGTCTTGGCCCTGACACTCTGAATTATGATGCAACTGTGCTGAAGTTCTCAAAGGTCATTAGAGGTTTGCCCATAAAATTTTACAGCTTTTACTCAGGACTCTACCATGGCAATTTGCAAATAAGTGACAGTATTGTTTATACTCTTTCTTGAAACTCCTGACCAGATTTTCTCTACTGTTCTGTTCACACCACCTCTGGTTTCACGTATCTTTGTTCTCCCAATTTGAGTTCTCACAGTCTCAGTTAATTGATGACCATTTCTGTTCAGATAAGCTAAGAACATCTAAAGTTTAATACACCATAGTGAAATACTTCCTAAATTTTATTTTCCTGAGTTTTTCTGTCATGTGTTTTGTACTACTTTCTCAAAACCTCTCCTATTTCTGACTCCTCCTCTGGGCCTTTACATCCATTTGGTTGAGAAGGTCTATCAGTTCTACTCTGACTAAATTATCCATGTTTCTCCATTTCATGCCACCAAACTTTTAAAGGACCCCCTTTTTTTTTTTAATTTACATTCATTCATTGTTGCACTTTTCTTCCCTCCCAACCCTCCCCCAGTACACCACCCTCTTGGAAAAGTAAAAGACAAATTCTTTCACTGTTTTACAAACCCTCCCCCAGGTCCACTCCACCATGTAGCATTTGCTCTAGACTCCTGTCATGACAAAAATACCTAATCACATATCTCTTTTAAACAATTTTCTCCTTCATCTATTTCAATGCAGTATACATTATAGAATCCATCTTTCTCAGTCTCGCCCCAACTGCAAAGTCAGTCCTGTTTTACAACAGTGACACCATGCAGTATTTGTCCTTTTGTGACTGAGATACTTCACTCAGCATAATGTCCTCCAGGGTCACCCATTTTGAATAATATTACATGAGTTCCTTGTTTTTCAATGCAGCATAGTATTCCATTCTGTGAATATACCACAGCTTCTCTATTCATTCTTTTGTTGATGGACACTTAGGTTGTTTCCAACTCCTTGCTATTGTGAACAAAGCTGCAATAAACATGGGTGTGTATGTATCTGCTTGGATGTCAGTTATGGCCTCATTGGGGTATATTCCCAGTAGTGGCATTGCTGGGTCAAATTGTATCTCTATTTGTAACTTTTTGAGAAAGCGCCATTTCCACAGTGGTTGCACCATTTTACACTCCCACCAACAGTGAGTAAGGGTTCCAGGTTCTCCACAACCTCTCCAGGATTTGTTGTTTGCTGTTCTGTTAAATTTTGCTATTCTTTCTGGGGTGAGATGATATCTCATAGTTGTTTTGATTTGCATCTCTCTTAGAGCTAGGGATTTTGAATATTTCTTCATGTGCTTGTTAGCCATCTGAATGTCTTCTTTGGTGAAGTGTCTGTTCATATCCTGTGCCCATTTTTTTATTGGATTATTTACCTTTATCTTGTTGTGGTGAGGATCCCTATTTTTTTTTTTTTAGGAGTACTCATGGCTCTTTATTGGTGTGTGAAGAGGGTGGCCCTAGCCTCCAAGGCTAAGACAGAGAAGTAGGGGAGAAGCGCTGTCCCAGACTCAATACCAATAGACCTTCTTGTGTTTCTGGGTCTCCTGGATCCCCATTGCCTCCATCACCTCCTCCTCCAGTGTCTTTAGACGGGGCACATAGGTTCTTTCTAGAGCATCTTCCACTGAGGTGTCTTTGGGGCCATCAGTCCATGTTTCGGGGACGATGCCATCCGTTCTGGGAAATTCAGGTTTGGGGATAATTCTTCCTGATCTTGTGGAGACTTGTACTTGCTCTCCTGCCTCAGTGAACCTCCATTCTATCTCAGTTGGTTTCCTGTCCACAGGATCCACAAGCTTGACCTGGCGGTGAAGCAGAGGGGCTTCACTAGGAATCATGGTTCCTCAGTAATCCTCAGTCTTGCCAATGTAGCGGTAATGTGTATTTAGCCCCTCTACAACAACCCAATTTCTCTGCCGGATAACTTGAACCACTTTGCCCAGCTTTCCAGAATCCTTTCCTTCTAGGACTTGCACCGTGTCTCCACAGAACAGATGCCAGTTGTCATCAGAGATAGGTTCTACGGCCACCCGACGCCGCCTGGTCCCTGGAGGGTTCTTCTTCTTGTCTGCCAAGGAGCCCGGTTGGCTCATTCCATATTGGTAGTTAGGAGGCAGATTAACTTTGGATGCCATGGCCAGCAAGGCAGAGAGACGCATGGCTGGAGGTTGTCAGAAATCCTGTATTATCTAACTTAAGCCTCCGCTTCCAGCCGCGTCGCAGAGCCACAGCTTGTCAAAGCACGTGGGACCTGAGCTCCGGGATCCCTATTTTTTAAAGCATGCTGTCTCAGCTGCACACAATGATAACTATGCTAGACCCTGGAGGGTACAAAGATTGGTATCAGAGTCTTAACTCTGAAAAACTCAGAGAGATGTATGTAAATATGACTAATTACATAAAACAAGATGAAAAAGCCTTGTTTTTACTATATTAGCTAACAAAAAAATGATTCCTTTTAAAATGCTTTAGTTGTGCAAAGAACAGAATCAGTTAAGTTCTTAGGAAGGCAGTGACACTAAACTGGGCTGTGAAGAATGAATAGCTAAGTACATAAGAGAGGGAATATTATTCCAAGCTAAAGAATAAGCCACTGCTGTGGAGGAAGTTTGGCCATCTATCATATTTCTGAGGCTGCAAATCTTGATGACAGGAGATTGTCCATCTTTTCCTCATAGCCTAACTGGTGGATAAGAACCATCAACCTGGTAGCAGCCTGACACATTAATCTACTATACCATCAGGATTTCTTTTTCCTCTTAAGAGGAAAAAAACCCCTCACTTTGTAAAAATTACTGTGAGACTTAAAATAGAAAGTATATTTTTAAATGTCTGATAAATAGTATTGCATAGATGGTGCTTGATAGATTGCAGTTCAGTAAAGGAGAATTAGTATAAATTTATAATTTCTTCAAGTCAAGGAAAGGAGGAAAAGCGTGGATAGATAATGAACACTGCATTGAAACAGAAGAGGGGAAGAACTGTCAGAGAGGAATGTATGGCTGAACATTTTATGTACGGCAACAATTTGGAACAAGAGGTGCATTGCATAGTGTACTAGGAGAGGAAAGAAAAAGTGCAACAATGAATGAATAAAAACCTAACATTTCTGTGAATCTTTGTTAAATCACAATTTTAAAAAGTAGAAAAAATTATCAAGTCACTTCCGTGTTTACTCTTTAAACTGATATTAGAAGTCTTGTATGACTCCACCTTATCATTCCAAATTTATCTTCCTACTACCTTACTCTTTACCTGAAAAAGGCTCACTGCTATTTTCTACTTACTGGCTTTAAAAAAAAATTAAAAAACCACATTTTCAAGTTTTAATTTTTTATATTCTTTTGCATATAAAAGTTATATATATTGTTTCATCTATTTACATTGTGTTTTACACATTGCTCTATTGACATTGTGTTCCGTATTGTGGGTTTTTAATTTTCTTTTAATTTTATATTGGTTTGTATACAAAATTTGTATACATTGTATACTTTCTTTGATTGACATTGTGATTCATACAATTATTGTGTTTTATAAAATTTATCACCATTGAATTGGGCCCACCATTACCCTGTCTTTTCAAGACCCTGCTGGATCTTTGCCATTTCCTTTACTCTCTCCCTCCAACCACTAAAGTTCACAACTCCATGATTCACCCCCCCCTTACACTGTGTTTTAGAAAATTAATTCCCATTTATCCATGCTCACTATTACACCACCTTTTCAAGAAAAAAAAGAATAAAAACTTTTAAAAGCCATTTTTCTGAGTTTAAAAAAAATTTGCCTGATTTTTGCTCCCATAATTTCCTATCTCTGGGTATTCTTTTTAATTCATTACTGTATAACTCAATCAGTAGTTCTTAATCTAGACTAACTATATTAGAATTGACACCTCAATTCCAACAGGTTTTTATGCTTGAATTCCATTAAGTCAGAGGTTCTTATATAACCTGTTTGGTACAGCCTCAGTATTAGGATGTTTCAAAACTTCACAGGTGATTATAATGTGCAGCTAAGATAAGGAACTACTGACCCAAATCTAACATGTTACCCTAAAGCATTTTCTGAATATCTCTTGTAGTTTCCCTGTATCTTTAATTGTTTCTTCTCCTGAGCTATCAACTTTATGCTTTTCTTATAATACCACTTTCTCTCTTCTCATATTTATTATTTATCCATCATCTTAGAGATTTAAATTGATTCATTCCATTGAGGGATAAGACCAATCAACCACAAAGGGAATTATAAGATGGAAGGAACCAAGATCCCTTCCAGATAAGGAGGAAATGCAAGTACAGAAAGATCTAAGAATATACCCACATACAAAACTTGTAAATATTTCTTAGTTTATTCCATTTATATTGTGCTAGGAATATAATGTTATGAAAAAGACAGTCACAGTCCTGCCATTAGGTTTAATAGTCTAAGGGGCAACTCATACATTTCTTTAGTAGGTAGGCTATTTTATCCTGTTGTCAAATTTCCTCCTTAATTTCAATCTTCACAAATATACCAGTTTCTAGAGTTAATTGTCCACACCCAGTGTCAAAGTTTTAGTGCTCTATCATCTTTTCTTACTCTGTTATTTGTGATTGCTAACAGCTTTTTGTCACAAGGAAGACAAAGAGAACCCAGCACAGAACTTTGCTAACCTGTGAATACATGATAGTTAATGTCTGGGATCTGGAAAGGGTCTCTACATTCTACCAGAATGAAGAGATTTTACTCTTAATTTTGAAAGAACAAAATTTCAATTTGTAGTTTCCTTGAGAAGCACAGCTTGATTGTTCTCTAACCCCTGAAGTAGAGCTCAAGTTGGTTATGTAATCTCTGTCATAGACTGTCCCAACATACCTTCAAAGATCTTCTTTAACATACACTGCTGGGAGTTCTGAGTGGTGCAGACTCCCTCTCCACGAAGACATTTTCCTTGTTCATTCATGTATGAGCATGTGTGGCAATTTAATCCTGTGCCTGAAAATTTAAGAAAGGCATGATTAAATCCTTTCATGAATCAATTATATAGGTGTGAATTGTACATCTTGGGAGGAATAAGACGGACTACAATACATTCATTACTTGGGTCAGACACAGGATCTGAGTGGCCTATGTTGGATAAATGATTGTTTCTCTCCTGTTTGAGAGGAAAGGAATTTTTGCTTCATCTGTTACCTTCATTAATGATTAGTCCCAAAATGATCTAATGTTCACTTTTTGTATCTCCATAGACTCCTTAGACATTGATAAATTAATTGTTCTTCTGTCAAGTGTAACTCACTAAGAATAAAATCACTTAACTACTTCCTTTCTTTTTTTAACTACTTCCTTTCTTAATCCACATCATAGGGTGTACACCTCTGGAGTTAAATTTTATTGATTAGCTGTGTTTGAATGCTAATTCTAACATTACAAATCTTGTAAAGAGTTTTCATCATTCTCTATTTTCAGATAGGGTCAGTTTATCCCCAAAGAACATCTCCTTTCAATTGCATCTTCTTGCCTCATTTACTATCTCTACTGTCAATCTCCTTGTTCAAGCTGCATTAAAAAACAAGGAACTCATGCAATATTATTCAAAATGGTTGACTCTGGAGAACATTATGCTGAGTGAAATATCCCAGTCACAAAAGGACAAATATTACATGATGCCACTGTTGTAGAATGGGACTGTCCTTGGGGTTGGGGAGAGACTGAGTAAGATGGGTTCAATAATGTATACTGCACTGAAACAGAGGAGGGAGAAAACTGTTTAAAAGAGATATATAACTAGGTATTTCTGTCATCATAGGAGACTAGAGCGAGGGCTACATGGTGGAGGGGACCTGGGGGAGGGTTTGTAAAACAATGAAAGAATCTTTTATTTTACTTTTCCATAATTTTTGGACTCATGTACTTATAACTTGTTAGTCAAATTTGTGTCTTCTAGGTTGCAACACCCCCATGATACATCTTCAAGGATATGAACATGTACGGCCAAGCACAATCAATTCCAAAATCTAAATTCCAAAATCAATCTCCATAATAGTCTATGTGTTTCCTACTGCCAAAGGGGCCCTTTAGAGTAGTGAGAGAAGATCTTCACCCTGAAACCCATAGCGTCCCTTTTCAGCAGGAAGTAGCTAAGAGAATACGCCATCCCCTTTCCCTTATGACTCAGGGTGAAGTCTCTCTCAGGGAGGAGTGATAGGGAATGGCAAAGGACACACTGACAAAGAAGATTAATCAGAACTGGCTTTGACAAGCACTGTGGCATTTGGACAAGAACAAACTGGGAGGAGGGTAGAGAGAATAGAGCAACAATGAATGAATGGAAACCCCAAATCTCTGTAAATGTTTATGAAAATTAATGAAATATAATTATAGGGGGAAAAAAAAGAAGCATGCAGATAGTGAGGGGCTTGAGAGCATTGTGCTGAGTGAACTAACTCAGTCTCATAAGTACAAATACCATATAAAACTATTATTGTAGATGAGTATGAGGATACAAATCGGAGGAGGGTGGAAGCACAGGGCTGAGGATGTGTGTGTGGGGATTAATCATGGGGTCACATAATTTGATGGGTAGGGGGGTGAGGGAAATGAGAAGGATCTGGCGTGAAAAAGAATGTATTCAAATTTTGAAAATAAATTAGTATAAATTTAAATAAGAATCATGAAGAAATAAATAATACAGGTGTTAGTGTTAGAACTTGATTTTAATGCAAAGTTTACCATTTTCTAGCTGTGTGCAATTATATACCACTTAAACCCTGTCTCATTTTAAAACTAAGGACAACACTCTGAAAGGGGGAGAATAGGAAGTATGTTTAATAACAACTTATTTAGTTATCAAATTTTGTGTTTTGTTTCCTTCATCAAGTCAATTTTAATAAGAGCCACCAAATTGCAGTTATTCTGGTAACTTATTTCTGGAACAGCAAAGAGTCTACATGCTTTATTTTCCATGTTCAAAAATCAAACCATCAACTACTGTGCTATACATCTCTTCATAAGGGCTTGAAAAGTTATAGTGTTCTAAATAGGGTTTTTGTTGTTGTTTTGGTATTTTTTTCCCTATTAGTTTTTCTAACAGATTTTAAGAGATTTGGTACTTCTCTAAGCTGTTTCTAGGGGAGTTTTATTTCGTATTTGTCATGCCTCAAGTAAAGTGAAGTTGAAAGGGCTGTTGGCATTTTGTATTTATATTATTTTTCTCAAAGATAACTCCAAATGTTTTAGGTTTAAGTTTCAGGGGCCCAAAAAACCTGGTATTGTTGTCATCTGCCCTTTATGTAAAGAAAAAAGATTAGAGAGTCTTTGAGATAGCTGTTTGTGAAAATGTAACTGTTTTTACCTCTAGGCTTCTTCCCTAAATTGAAGGCTTTGGAATAATTTATTCTGATTCAACAATGGCTGAAAATTTGTGGTTTTCCCCCAGATAAACTAAATAAGAATCTATATTTTAACAAGATCCCCAAGTGATTCTTAACATGAAATAGAGATTCTAGTTCACTATATCTGGGGTGGAAATATACGTTAACAGCAGGCAGCAGAGCTGGAATGAGTTGGTTTGAAATTCCTGACACAATTCTTGACAAATTTCTCACTGCCCACCTGAAGTCAAGGATTGGCATTCATCCAGATGTTGCTTACCTGAAGATGAGGCAATTGAAGACAATGTGCCTAAAGATGGTTCACTTGAAGGCTTTTCAGTGGAGGGTTCACCAAGAGTTGAACCACCTGGAGGTTGTTCACTTAAAGAATTTTCACCTGAAGATTGTTCACCTGAAGTCTGTTCACTTGGAGCCTTTTCACTAGAAGCCTTTTCATCCAAAGATTTTTCACCTGATGCCTGTTCACTTGAAACTTTTTCACCTGAAGTCTTTTCCCCAGCAGATTTTTCACCAAGAGGTGTTTCACCTGAAAGTGTTTCATCAGAAGACTGTTCTGCCAAAGGGTGGTCACTAGAAGTTTGCTGCTCAGTTGAGTTCTCGCCAGAAGAATGCTCACTTGCATGTTCACTTGAGGAATGCTCGCCTGAAGAGGACTCATATAAAGCCTCCACATCTGATGGCTTTACAAGTGAGAAATACTTACCTGGAAGTTGCTGAATTGAAGCTTGTTGATTGATAGGGCTGAGAGGCTCATCAGGCTGACCTGACGCTTCTAGGATAGAAGAAACAGAAGAGAGGGGGTGATGTTAGAAATTGTGAGAGGAAACGAATGCTTTCTTGAGGAATGAGGCTAATTTAAGATTCCAAGGTTTCATGTGGATCTGAATAGACTTCTTTGATCCTTAGGACAAACTTTCATTGGACTTCTAGAGAACTCCTAGTACTTTCTTCCAATCTTGTAGAGTACTGGTCACTTTTCTGACTATAAAGCCACAGTTAAGAAGATTCACTTGGTTCAGGTGCTCTTAAAGTTGGTCTTTCCTCAGCTATTCCTGATTCTAAGTCCTATTGCTTAGGGTAACTAAGAAATTGGTATTCTTTCTTTAAGGGCTGAAACACTTTAAATGAGATCCCTTATGTATCAGGGAACTCACCTCTGGCAAATCCAATCAGGTAAATTAGTAAGAGAAACTTCATCTGGATTTGGAGAAAACACGAGCCTTGTGGTTGGACACCCACTAACTCAGAACAATAATATGAGATGAAGCTCCCAATTCTGAATCAGAGCTTTTTGTAATTCTAGAATCACAAAGTCAGGCCATATTTCCTCACAATGTGTTGTGACTTGAGATTCTTAGGTAGTGTGTTTGGGCAAGTTGGACCTCTAATAATCCATAACAAATCCCACTAGTAATGAGTATCAGTCTACCAAAGCGGTGTTTTGGGACTTTCTGACCTATGTTGGGTTTCTAACAAAACAAAACAAAACAAAAAACCCCAAAACCCTCATTGCCAAAATAACATACACTCTTTGTAATAAAATAAACAAAAAATCTTACCTTTTTAAAGGGTATTCCTGACAATGAAAGATTATTTTCCACTTCCCTTGTCAAATCAACCTTTCTTTGTCTTGATCTGTACTCTAGAAGGCTTACTAACCTCTGTGGACTTTATCATCTAAGTGTCAGAGAAGTTTGGTTTCAGACTTTGTTTATCTAATGAAGCTTGTAGCATAGTAAAAGATAGAAATTGAAATAGACACATACACTCATGCACACACATTCGAATATTTACCCCTCTTATTTTCTTTCCACAGTTTTGATCACAGCTGGGATTTTTAAAAAAAATTGGCTTACATACAATTATTCATATACATTATGGTTATGTACCTTGTGTTTTATACAATCATTCATATGCATACCTTTTAGCACCTTGTCTTTTCAAGTCCCCATTGACTCTTTCCTAATCTTTGACCCCCCCATATCTGCCCACTAATCTCTATCCTAGTGATTTCCATCATTCCCCTTTTTCTGCTCCCCCTTTTCAACCTATCTATCTATCTATCTATCTATCTATCTATCTATCTATCTATCTATCTATCTATGTATCTATCTATCTATCTATCTAATCATCTATCTTCTATATCTATCATTTATCTATCCTGTTCAGTTGTCCTTCTATTTTTGTAACAGTAGTCTTATAAAGTATTGTTTTTATGTGACTAAGTCCTTTACCTCAGCATAATGCTTTATGGATTCCATGTTCAATAACATTTTGCAAAATTGTTCCTTAGTGATGCATAATACTCCATTGTGTGAATATATATCAATCCCTCCATCTATTTGTTTGCTGAGGGGCATTTGGAGTGTTCTTGTTTTCTTTCTTTTGTGAATAATGTTGCCATGAAGATAGGATGCACACAAAGTGCCCTTTCTTCCAATGACTCTCTCAACTAGATTATGGTAACATGCTTAGGTCCACAAATGATAATGATTTCAGCAATGGATAACTGCTAGAAATTGGGTGTTCCAACTTTTCTTTCTTTGTTTCCTTAAACCTTCCAAAGTCTTTTCATGTTATTATTGTTGTTATGGGCTGCCAAATCACCTGTGCCTCATTGCACAATAGCTCTGAACTTTAACCTATCTTGAGCCAATCTTATTGTCTCTGACACACTTACCCCAATTACCACAGTTACTGTGTCAATCCATCTCATTCACGGTCTTCCTGCCCTTCTAAGCATGATATCCTTCTATAAGGATTGACCCTTCCTAGCAACATGCCTAAAATATGTGAGACAGAGCTTCAAAATCCTTGCCACCAAGAAGCAGTTTGGTTTCACCCTGTCCAGGACAGACCTATTTGTTGTCTTGGCAGTTCATAGTATGTTCAATAATCTTCTCCAGCACAACTACTCAAAGTCCTGGATTCTTCTTCTATCATCCATAGACTTTTGCCAGCTATCTGATGCATAGCAAGTAATTGTGAAGGCCATGACTTGGGTCAGGTACACCTCAGCCTCTAGCCATCATTGCTCTTCAGTGCTTTGTAGAGGTCTCTGACAGCAGATTTTCCTAATGCGGTTCATTTTGATCTCCTGACTGCTGGTACCAATAGTGTTGATTGTGGAACCAAGCAGGTGGAAATTGTTAACAATCTCAATCTCTCAAGATTATAGTCCTTCCAGCAAATGCCTCAGGTCCACCTCAGTTTTAGCAAATAAAGTTGTGTCACCTGCTTAAAGCAAGTTCTTGATGGGTCTTCCTCCAATCCTGATGCTAGATACCTCCTCACAAAGTTCAGCCTCCTGAATGATCTCTTCCACAAACAGAAGAGTCATGGAGATAAGATGCAATTCTGATGTATACCTTTCTTGATTTTAAGCCATGCAATATTACCTTACTCTGTACTGATAACTGCCTCCTGGTCCATCCATAGGTTTCATATAAGCACAGTTAAGTGTTCTGGGAATCCTCTTCTTCACAATTTGTTGTGATCTGCAAAGTCAAATGCCTTTGCATAGTCAATGAAACACAGATAGACATTCCTCTGGTATTCTCTGCTTTCAGCTAAGATCCATCTAACATTGGCTATAATGTCCCTAGTGCTACACTTCTTCTAAAACCCGTTTTAGTAATTTTTTGATAACTTTTGGAAGGGTTTTTCTTGGTGATATTAGTAATATTTGTGGATAGTTCCCACACTCTGTCAGATCCTCTTTTTTTTTGGGAATGGGAATAAATATGGATCCTTTCCAGTCATTTGGCCAAGCAATTGTCATCCAGATTTCTTGGCACAACCTGGTGAGCACATCTAGGGCTGCATTTGTTTGTTGAAATATGTCAGTTAGTGTGTCATCCATTCCTGACTGAGGCCTTGTTTTTAGCCATTTCCTTCAGAGCAGCTTGAACTTCCTCCTTCATCACCATTACCTCTAATGATGGTCTACACAGGGATCAGATTGATTACCTCTGTGGAATAAACTGTCGGAGAAGCTAATATTCGCTATGAAAACTTGTCCAGGTGATGATTGTGGAACAGGCCATCAGCTACTGATATGATAGTTCAAACTGAAGCTAAAGATAATGAAATTAAATTCACAAGAACCAAAATTTGATCTTGAGTTTATCCCACTTGAATTTAAAAACCATCTCAAGAACAAGTTTGAGGCCTTAAACATTAATGAGCAAAGACCAGATGAGCTGTGGGAGGTTATTAATAATAACCTTCATGAAGAATGCAAAATACCATTATAGAGAGAGGAGGAAGAAAAGGCCAAGAAGGATGTCAGAAGAGACTTTGAACATTGCACTGGGACACCAATAAGCAAAAGGAAAGGGGAAAAAAGCAAGAAGTTAAGGACCTGAACAGAAGATTTTAAAGGGCAGCATGGGAAAACAAAGTATTATAAGGAAATATGCAAGAAGCTGGAGTTAGCAAATCAAAAGCCTGAACTCGCTGAGTATTTCTTAAACTGAAGGAGCTGAAGAACAAATTCAAACCTCAAGTTGCAATACCTATGGATGCTATGGGCAGAATGTTGAATGATCCAGGAAGCATCAAAAAAAGATGAAAGGAGTATGCAGAGTCACTATA
Source organism: Elephantulus edwardii (assembly GCF_000299155.1). Classification (NCBI taxonomy): domain Eukaryota; kingdom Metazoa; phylum Chordata; class Mammalia; order Macroscelidea; family Macroscelididae; genus Elephantulus; species Elephantulus edwardii. The sequence continues at coordinate 658,292 of NW_006400161.1, forward strand.
CTAAAAAGAATTGGCTGGCACAGAAGAATATAATGGAACAACGTATGACCAAGTCTTTTCATGTAGTCTATATCAAGCATACTTTTGGCTGGAATCAGATAACGATGAGGAGATTATAGAGATGTGGACAGAGCAAAGATATCAGCAAGGGTTAAGTTGAAAGTTTGTTCCAGAATTGTAGCCTCTATTATGGGGGAAGCCAAGCTAAGAAGGTAGATAAAATTAAGCAACTACCAAGTAAAACTACCATTCTCTAGCCTCTATCTTATACTTTCTTATTTCCCTATCCTCTTGAACTGCTTTGTAATGTATATAAAATCATTGAATGTTGGATTTAGAAAAATGCATTTAGTAATTTTATTATTTAATCATGAAACTGATATCCAAACTACTAACAAAGCAGAAAGTACAAACTGCATTATCATTGTTTTTCACACTATGTGTGATTCATTGTGTAGGTCAGGAAATAATTTTTATGAATCATGGCAAAGAATTTCTTTAAAATAAGGGAAAATATCAGAGACTTCCATTGTTGTTGAATCCAATTTTAATGCATGAGAAAAAGATTCAGTGGAGGAGATATAAAGAACTATTTGTATATTGGCTAGGAAGTGGTTTTTCAGTTAGGATTAATGTTCACTGGCGAGGTTGTGGAGAAACTGGAACCCTTATTCACTGTTGCTGGGAGTGCAAAATGGTGCGACCCCTGTGGAAAGCGGTATGGCGCTTTCTCAAAAAGTTGCAAATAGAGATACCATTTGACCC
>NW_006400161.1:661071-667273 GCF_000299155.1 Elephantulus edwardii
TGGCAAAGGACACACTGACAAAGGAGATTAATCAGAACTGGCTTTGACAAGCACTGTGGCAATTGGACAATTAAAACAGACTTTCAAGTGAGGGGAGAAAGCAGAACGAACTGGGGAGGAGGGTAGAGAAAATAGTGCCACCATGAATGAATGAAAACCCAAAATCTGTAAATGTTCATTAAAACTAATAACGTTTAGTAATTAAAAAAATTTAAAAAAATGACAGTATAAAAGTTAAAACAAAAAAAAAAAAAGGATTAATGTTCAGCCTAACTTTTTATTATTGTGAATTTCAGCTAAACATGAAATCTTGAGATTTTTCAATTAAGATCTGCTTACAAATGTAGAATTTTTTTTTTTAAAAGATAGTTTCTAGGTTGTTTTTCAGTTTGTACCAGTTATATTATAAAGTAGAATATGGCATCAGGATTGGAGAAAGACTAATCAGCAACCCAGCATTGTTGTTGTTTTTATATGCTGTCAAGTCTCTTGTGACTTACAGCAACTCTGTACAATAGCCCTGAAAGTTGCTCTATCTTGTGCCAACTTTACCTACCCTCATTAATCCCATCACTGAATCAATCCATCTCATCAATGATCTACCTCACTTTTTCTGTCCCTCCGCACTTTCAAGCATGATGTCCCTCTCCAAGGACTGGTCCCTCCTTGTAACAAGCCCCCAATATGTCAGACAAAGCCTCAGAATCCTTGACTCAAAGGAGCAGCCTGGTTTCACCCTCGCCAAGACAAACTTTATTCTTTTGACAGTCCATAGTATATTCAACACTTTTCCAGCACCTCAGCTCGAAGGCATCAATTCTCTTTCTATCATCCCTAATCATTGTCTGATGCATAGCAAGCGATTGTGAAGAATATAGTCTGGATCAGGTGCACCTTAGTCTCCAGACTGACATAATTGCTATTCAGTACTCTGGAGAGGTCCCTGACAACAGACTTTCCCAATGTAATTAGTCTTTTGATTTCCTGGTTTCTGGTACCTAGAGTGTTGATTGTGGAGCCAGGCAAACTAAAGCTGTTAGCAATCTCAATCCCTTCACTATCTATCATAATGCTGCCAATTGGCCCAGTGGTAAGAATCTTTTATTACTTGATGTTGAGCTTCAAGTCATATTGAAGGCTGTAGTCCTTGACCTTCTGCAGCAAGCGCTTCAGGTCCTCTTCAGTTTCAACAAGCAGGGTTGTGTCATCTGCATATTGCAGTTTGCTGATGAGTCTTCCTCCAGTCCTGATGCCACATTCCTCCTCATAGAGCCCACCTTCCTAGATGAGCTGTTCTGCATATTGAAAAGGTATAGAGATAGTACACATCCCTGGTGCACATGCTTCTTGATTTTGAACCATGCAATGTGTCCTTGCTCTGTTTTGACAGCTTGGTATTTGGACTTCTTGTTGTTAAGTGCTGTAGAGTCATAGACAACTCATAGTGGCCCTGTGAACGTAAGACCTGAACACTTGTATAACGTTCATAATTTCTCCAAGTTCAGAGAGTTTCTGAAGGCAAGCAATTTCAGAAGTGGATGCCACTCCTGCTTCCAAGCTTGTTTTAGTCAGGAAGCTCCACCAAACACTGTCCACCAGGGGTAACCATTATCACATTTGACATTTCAATGTCACAATGTTTACCATCACAGAAACCATGAGTTACCTCTGTACAGCAAATGGAGAGACCGGTGCTATACTGCTTAGAAGAACGTTTGACCAAAAACAATTAAAACCAGGTTTGAGGACCACAGACTAAAATAACTCACCTTCGGCTTGGTAACATCACTTTCTGTCCACTAGGCCAACAGAGCTCTCTCTAGTTAATTACTGTTGAGTCGTAGATGATTCATAGCAACCCTATGAATGAAAAACCTGAACACTTGTAAAGCTTTCATCGTTTCTCCAAGTTCATAGAGTTTCTGGAGGCAAGTTATTTAGGAAGTGGATGCTACTCCTGCTTCCAAGCTTGTTTTAATTGGGAAGCTCTACCAAACACTGTCCACCATGGGTAACCATTATCACATTTGACACATCAGTGTCACAGCATTTAGCATCATAGCAGCCACGAGTTATCTCTTTACAACAAATGGACAGACCAGTAATAGAGGCTACTCAACTCAAGAGATACTGGCCACAGCGTAAGAAATTGGCAGCCATGTGAGGTGTTTGGAATCACAGAAGGCCAGATGACTTGATACTTAAGCCATCATATCAAGAGCTGGATAAGTGGAGTGAGGTATTGAATGGTGTAGGTGGGAGTGGAAGGGGGTGCTGGTAGAGTAGGGAAAGGTGTGGGTCAAAACACATGCAGCAAGGGCATGTAGCCACTCTGAATGTATTGGTCACTTCTATAATTGGTGAAATGTCTTTCATTTACTCCTTTCTGTAAAATGCTTGTCTGTGAGATAATATTCTAAATCTGGGCGTTCAAACTTAGACATACTAAGGAAGAAGGATTGGCCATCCACTTCCAAAATAACAGGCCTTTGAAAACTCTGTATCTATGTATACAGATGATACAACCTTACCTGAAGAATCTAAAGAAGACTTGAAGCACTTACTGAAGAAGATCGAAGACTACAGTTTTTAATATGAGTCCATCTTAACATTAAGAAAACAAAATTCCTCACCATTGAACCAGTAAGCACCATAATGATAGGTGGAGAAAAGATTCAAGTTTTCAACAATTTCATTTTACTTGGATCCACAGTCAACACTTATGACAGCAGCAACTAAGAAATCGAAAGATATGTTGCAGACTAGAGAGGATGCAGGGAGGAAGCTACTCATGTCTCCCTAACGAAAAACTGCATCAGTTAGGGAAGTTGAATGCGAACCTTGCCACTTGCCTCCAAAGACATTAAAGGACTTTAGGAGAGGCAGGCGGCACTCATGTAAGATTCCCACATGGCTGCACTCTAGACCAGAGATGACTTAAAGTACTTTAGGAAAGGCAAACTCTCTCAACCACAGGACCATAAAGGACTTTTGGTAAAGTGAATTGTCCTTCCCCATAAAGAGAACACTTTAATCGTATAGATAAAGAACTGTCAACAAACTATGCTGACATAATAGAAATGTCCTATCATATACCAAGAAAAGCTTCACGTAATGTCAAGAAGACATCAGGAAGTCTCAAACATTGTGAAAAATACAAAAACAAGCACACTATATTGGAAACCCAATGAATACTCCAGAGACAAGGAGGTAGAAGAAATATATTGATGTGGCATTATATGGACAGCTACTGAAGAAGGTACAAATGATGGGTTGAAGAATGGAAGCCATAAACAAAGCAAATGCCCCAGGGACAGGGAGCCAGAGTATGGAGCCGTGGAGTGGGGGAGCCACTGGGATGAAAGAATTTGATGGACAGAGGGAGGGGGTGAAGGAATTAGGAAAGATCCAATGAGGACCTGAAAAGACCGGGCAATAGTATGCACAGATCAATGGTGATTAATTGTATAAAATGAAATGTATAACATTCTTAGCACCAGCACTCAGGAAACTAAAAGATGAATTTCTTTGGGAAAATCTGCTGTCAGAGACCTACCTTTCCAGAGTATTGAAAAACTATGATGTCAGTCTAGAGACCAAGGTGTGCCTAATCCAGGACATGGTCTTCACAATTATGTGCTATGCATCAGAAAGCTGGAAAATGACTAAGGATGACAGAATCAATGCCTTCAAATTGTGGTGCTGAAGAAGAGTCTTGAGTATACCATGGACTGCCAAGAAAACAAATAGGTCTGTCTTGGAGAGGGTGAAACCAAGTTTTTCCTTTGGAGGCTAGGATTTTGAAACTCTGTCTCACATACTTTGGGCACTTGTACAGGAGAGACTGGTTGTTGGAGAAGGACATCATGCTTGGAAGGGTGGAGGGACAGTGCAGGAGAGGCAGACCCAGGATAAGATTGGGCAATGAATGACTGAGACAATGGGAGTTGGTGTGTCAGAATTAGTGAGACTGGCTTAGGACAGGGCAGAGTTCAGAACTATGAACTCTGGGTCACAGGCAATTCGACAGCACATAACAAAAACAACAACATATGAATGAAATGCTGTGAATAAAGGAATATGTGAAATACAATGTAAATTAATGAAACAACACATGCAAATTTTGTGTACAAATCAACATAAAATTTTACAATTGTGTTGCACTGGAAACATTTTCTGTCAAGGACCTCTTTAAAGTGCTAAAGAGCAAAAGTATCAGTTAAAAGACTACATCTGTTCCAAGCCATGGTATTTTCACTTGTTTCAAATGCATATGAAAATTAAACAATAAAGAAGACCAAAGAAAAACCAAAGCCTTTGAATTGTGGTATTAATGAATCATACTGAGTATACCGTCTGCTGCCAAACAAACAAACAAACAAACAAACAAACATGTTTGGGAGGAAGTATAATCATGGTGCTTCTTCTTTCTCTAAAATGAGATTTTAATGAAAGTTTATAGAGAACTTGGATCTCCATTTATTCATTCTTGCATATTTTCCTCCCTGCCTCTCCCCTCCCCACAGTTTGCTTTTTTTCTTTGGATAAAAATTCTTTCATTGTTATAGTGTCTCCCCACAGTCCACTTTACTGCACAGCTCTTATTCTGGACTTTCGGCATGCTAATACCACATTTTTATAGTTATCTTCCTCATCTGTTTTTTTTAATCTTTTTAATTTTTTACAGCATAGTCTTCCCATTTAATTTTTTTTCTCATTCATTGTTGTACATTTTCCTCTCTGCCCACGCCTCCCCCCCATTCACTTTTCTCTTTGAAAATACAATCCCCTGCCTCCCTTAAGTCTACAGTACACTTTACTGTGCATTTCTTTTTCTAGAATCTTGTTATAAAAATAATACCTAATCATATATTCCTTTTGAAAAATTTTTTATATATAAATTTATTATTAATATCAGTAAAAATTTACAGAGACTTTGGATTTCCATTCATTCATTGCTGTACTTTTCCCCCCTCCCAACCATTCACCCTAGTGCACTATCCTCCTGGAAAAGTAAAAGACAAATTCTTTCATTGTTTTACAAACCCTCCCCCAGGTCCACTCCACCATGTAGCCTTCTCTCTAGACTCCTGTCATGACAAAAATACCTAATCACATATCCCTTTTAAACAGTTTTCTCCCTCATCTGTTTCTGTGCAGTATACATTATTGAATCCATCTTTCTCAGTCTCTCCCCAACCGAAAGGTCAGTCCTGTTTTACAACAGTGACACCATGCAGTATTTGTCCTTTTGTGACTGAGATACTTCACTCAGCATAATGTCCTCCAGAGTCAACCATTCTGAATAATATTGCATGAGTTCCTTGTTTTTCCAAAGTAGCAGAGTATTCCATTGTGCGAATATACCACAGCTTCTCTATCCATTCGTTTGGTGATGGACACTTAGGTTGTTTCCAATTCTTTGCTATTGTGAACAAAGCCGCAATTAACATGGGTGTGCATATATCTGCTTGGATGTCAGTTATGGTCTCTTTGGTGTATATTCCCAGTAGTGGAATTGCTGGGTCAAATGGTATCTCTATTTGTAACTTTTTAGAAAGCACCATACCTCCTTCCACAGTGGTTGCACCATTTTACACTCCTACCAACAGTGAATAAGGGTTCCAGTTTCTCCACAACCTTGCCAGCATTTGTTGCTTGCTGTTCTGTTAAATTTTGCTATTCTTTCTGGGGTAAGATGATATCTCATAGTTGTTTTGATTTGCATCTCTCTTAGAGCTAGGGATTTTGAATATTTCTTCATGAGCTTGTTAGCCATCTGAATGTCTTCTTTGGTGAAGTGTCTGTTCATACCCTGTGACCATTTCTTAATCAATATTGTTTTGGAAGTCTTAGTGATAGCAATAAGATGAGAGAAGGGAATAAAAGGTATCCAAATTGGCAGAGAGGAGGTAAAAATGATCTCTCTATGCAGATGATATGATAGTATACTAAGAAAACCCTAAAGACCAAGGAAGAAAACTATTGTACAGAGTGGACCAATTTAGAAAAGTGGCAGGATACAAGATCAATATACAAAAATCAGTTGGATTTCTCTACAGGGACAAAGAGAATACAGAGCCAGAATTAAGAAAAACAATGCCCTTCGGATTATTTGCGTCTTCTCTCTCTTTTCTTTTGTGAGTTTTGCTAGTGGAGTATCGATTTTGTTGACCTTTTCAAAGAACCAACTCCTAGTTTT
>NW_006400161.1:672997-683736 GCF_000299155.1 Elephantulus edwardii
TCTGCCCCCAACCCTCACCTCCTTGTACCCCCAATATGTTTTTCCCAATAAAAAAATATTAAAAAAATTAAAAAAATAGAAGAAAGGTAGGAGGTATCTCACTCCCTGATTTCAAATCCTACTACACTGCCATGGTGGTTAAGACAGCATGGTACTGGTACAATGACAGACACATGGACCAATAGAATAGAATTGAGAACCCAGAGATCAGCCCATCAATCTATGGTCAACAAGGAGATGAAATCAGTCAGGTGGGGAAATGACAGCCTTTTTAACAAATGGTGTTGGCAAAATTGGAAAAATATCTGCAAAAGACTCAAGGAAGATCATCCACACCTCATTCCATATGCAAAAACCAATTCAAGGTGGATCATGGACCTACGACTAAAACCAAGGACTATAAACGTCATTAAAGAAAAGCTAGGAACAACACTAGAAGTCCTAGTCCACAACATAAGCAGTCTTCCAAGTATCCTGAAAATCCTACAACCAGGAGAAGATAAAATAGACGAATGGGATCTTCTAAGAATCAAATCCCTACGCACATCCAAAAATTTCTCCAACAGGGTAAAAAGGGAAGTATTTGGTAATGACATATTAGGTAAAGGATTTATATCCAGAATTTATAAAATACTTCAGCACCACAACAAGTTCATTGTTTTTTAGTGCAGCAAAAAATTCCATTTTGTGAATATTCCACAGCACTATCCATTTGTTTGTTGATGGGTACTTGGGTTTTTTCCAACTCTTTGCTATTGTGAACAAAGCTGCAATAAACATGTGTGTTTAGATATCTGCTTGGGTGGCAGTTCTAGTTTCTTTAGGGTATATTCCCAGTAGTGGAATTGCTGGGTCAAATGGTATTTCTATTTCCAACTTTTGGAGAAAGCACTGCATTGCCTTCCATAGTGATCGCACCATTTTACACTCCCACCAACAGTCAATACGTGTTCCAGTTTCTCCGCAACGTTACCAGCATTTGTTTATTTCTGCTTTGTTGAATTTTACTATTCTTACTGGGGTGAGATGACATCACATAGTTGTTTGATTTGCATCTCTCATAGAGCTAGGAATTTTTGACATTTCTTCATGTGTTTGTTTGCCATCTGAATGTCTTCTTTGGTGAAGTGTCTGTTCGTATCCTGTGGCCATTTTGCAATTGGGTTGCATATCTTTATTTTGCTGTGACACTTGAGTATTCTAGAAATTCTAGATATAAGTCTCTTATCAGACATGGCATTGCCAAATACTATTCCCCAGTCTGTGGCTTCCCTTATTACCCTGCTGGAGAAGTTCTTGGATGTGCATAAGGATTTGATTTTTAGAGGGTCCCATTCATTTATTGTATCTTCTCCTGGTTGTAGAATTTTCAGGATGCTTGGAAAACGGTTCTTCCAAGCTTTTCTCTATTGAAATTCATAGTCCTTAGTTTTATTCCTAGGTCCTTGATCCATTTTAAGTTGGTTTTTGTGTATGATGTGAGATGTGGGTCTTGCTTGAGTTTTCTGCAGATAGTTTTCCAGTTTTGTCAGCATCATTTGTTAAAAAGGCTGTTGTCTCCCCGCTTAACTGATTTAATCTCCTTGTAAAAAATTAGTTGACCTTTGACATGTTGCCAGGAAAGACCTGTCCTTGGAGGACATCATGCTTGGAAGGGTGGAGGGACAGCACAAGAGAGGAAGACCCTAGATGATATAATGGATTGATTCAGTGACTGGGGTAATGTGTGTAGGTGTGTTGGAGACAATGAAATTGGCTCAAGATGGTGCAGGGTTCAGAGCTGTTGTATACAGGGTTGATATGAATCACAAGTGACTTGATGGCACATAACAAAAACAACATCTCTAATAGCAAACACAAGCAAAACCCTGTTGAAGATTATTCAAAAGTGAGTAGAATAAATACATAGACAGAAAACTACCAGAAATGCAAGTTCATTTTAGAAGAGGCTGTGGCAGTTGGGACATCATTGCCAATGTCCAATGGCTCTTGGCTGAAAGCAAAGAGTACCAGAAGAATACCTATTCATTTTGTATTGATTATGGAAAGACATTTGACTATGTGGATCACAACAAATTGTGGCTAATATGGAAGAATGGGAATCTCAGAACACTTGATTATGCTCTTGTGAAACCTATATTAAGATCAGGAAGTAGTCAAGAACAGTGCAAGGAAATACTGAATGGTTCAAAATCAGAAAGGGGTGTATCAGGGATGTGTCCTTTCTCCAACCTTTTCAATCTATATACAGAACAAATCATTCAGGAGGCTGAATTTTATGAGGAGGAATGTGGCATCAGTATTGGATCATCTACCACCTATGATATGAAGATGACACAACCCGGAAACATTTGTTGCAGAAAATCAAGGACTGCAGTCTTCAATAAGGATTGCCTCTCAACATCAAGAAAACAAAGATTTTTGCCACCAAGGCAATTGGCAGCATCATGATGGATGAAGAAGAGTTTGAGATTGTGAACAATTTCATTTTGCTTAGATCCACAATCAACATTCTTGGCACCAGCAGTCAGAAAATCACAAGACAAGTTGCTCTGAGCAAGTCTTCTCTCAGGACCTCTCCAGAAGGCTGAAGAGCAATGATGTCAGTCTATAGAGTAAAGTGCACCTTTTCCAGGCCAGGCCATGGGCTTCTCAATTGCTTGCTTTGCATTAGAGAGCTAGGCAATGAATAAGAATGATAGATGAATTGATGCCCTTGAGTTGTGGTGCTGAAAAGAGTATTGAACATGCCATAAACTGTCAAGACAACAAACTGATCTGTACTGGAGAGGGTGATGCCAGGTGACTTCTTAGAGGCCAGCATCTCACATACCTTGGGTATGTTGCAAAGAGGGACCAACCCTTTGAGAGAGACATCATGCTTGGAAAGGTGGAGGGTCAGTGGAGAGGAAGACCACGGAAGAGATAAATTGACAAAGTGACTGAGGAATGGGAGCAGGTGTCTTGGAGAGATACCTTCTCTATTGGCTTAGAATAGAGCCGAGTTCAAAGCCACTTTTCTTTTCTTTTCTTTCTTTTTTTTTTCCAGAGCCACTTTTCATAGGTCCTCTATGAGTTGCAGTCAAATCAACAGCACATAACAACAATATAAAAAATAAAATAAAATAATCTTCATCACTACAGTTAAGGTATGTCTTCCATTATTTTTTTATTTATTTGTAGTATTTATAATTTAAAAGTGTGTTTCTTTCTGTCATTCTGCCATACTTTAATGAATGCTCTAAAGGATAGATTTTCATACTTTGTATGACACATAGATTATTGTTGTTGTTGCTGTTATGTGCCGAGTTGCTTGCAACTCATAGCGACCTTATGTACAAGAGCCCTAAATCCTGCTCTATCCTGTGCAATCTCACTGTCTCTGACACACCTACTCCCCGCCATCCCAGTCACAGAACTGATCCATCTCATCCAGGGTCTTCCTCTCTTGCGCTGTCCCTCCACTCTCCCAAACATAATGTCCCTCTCCAAGGACTGGTCCCTCCTTGCAACATGCCCAAAGTATGTCAGACAAAGCTTCAGAATCCTTGCCTCCAAGGAGCAGCCCGGCTTCACCCTCTCCAGGACAAACCTGTTTGTTCTTCTAGCAGTCCATGGTATATTCAACACTCTTCTCTAGCACCACAGCTCAAAGGCATCAATTTTCTTTTTCTCATCTCTAGTCACTGTCCAGCTTGTTGATGCATCACACACAATTGCGAAGACTATAGCCTGGATCAGGTGCACCTTAGTCTCCAGCCTGATGTCATTGCTCTTCAGTACTTTGGAGAGGTCCCTGACAGCTGACTTTCCCAGTGCAATTTGTCTCTTGATTTCCTTGCTGATGGTACCAAGAGCGATGACTGTGGAGCCAAGTAAACTAAGACTATTAACAATCTCAATCTCTTCACTATCCATACTGATGCTGCCAATTGGCCCAGTGGTGAAAATCTTTGTTTTCTTGATGTTGAGCTTCAATCTGTATTGAAGGCTCCAGTCCTTGACCTACTGCAGCAAGCTCATCAGGTCCTCCTCAGTTTCGACAAGCAGGGTTGTGTCATCAGTATAATGCAGGTTGCTTCCACCAATCCTGATGCCCCATTCCTTCTTGTACAACCCAGCATCCCGGATGATCTGTTCTGCATACAAATTGAAAGGGTATGGAGACAGAATGCATCACTGGAAAACCCCCTTCCCAATTTTGAATCATGCAGTGTATCCTTGCACTGTTCTGATGACTGCCTTTTGGTCCAAGTAGAGGTTTCACATAAGCACAATCAAATGTTCTGGGATTCCCTTTCTTCTCAGAGTCAGCCATAGCTTGTTATGATCCACACAGTCAAAAGCCTTTGGATAGTCAATGAAGCACAGATAGACATTCCTCTGGTACTCTCTGCTTTCTGCCAAGATTCATCTAAAATTAGCTATAATATCCCTAGTACCGTGACCTTTTCTAAATCCAGCCTGCACATCTGGCATTTCTCTGTTGATGTGTTGCTCCAGTCATTTTTGGATAATTTTCAGCAGAATCTTGCTTGCATGTGATATTGATCATATTGTTCGATAATTTCCACACTCTGTCAGGTCACCCTTTTTTGGAATGAGAACAAATATAGATTTCTTCCAGTTGGCTAGGTGGCTGTCCTCCAGATTTCTTTGCACAACTTGGCACATCCAGGGCAGTGTCTTTTTGTTGAAATATGTCAATTAGTATGCCATCAACTCCTGGACCCTTGTTTTTTGCCAATTCCTTGAGAACAGCTTGAACTTCCTCCTTCATCACCACAGTCTCTTCTTGCTCAATTAAAAAAAATCATGGACAAAAAAAAGTATTGAACATCTATAATTTTAAACATCTATAATTTTCAAGAGTAATGAAATGTGGCCAATTAAAGAAAAACCCCACAATTATTTTTTAAATTTTTTTGGCTATAATCTTTCCCCCCTTCTTTTATTTTTTTATTTAAATAGCATTTATTTTATTACAAATATTTAGTATTGGCTTCCCATATTTTCCCCTTTTTTGTTTTTATTATAATTATGTTATCATAATTATGTTATCATCTAGATGAGCATCCTTTATAAACAAACAAACAAAACAAATTAAACATAATAAATGCAAAGAAATACTTTAAAAAACCTCCATGTAGTCAGAAGGATTCAGGTTGAATATTCCTTGAAAGTTTAAGTGTCCAATTGCCACAGTGCTTGTCAAAACCAGATCTGCTTAATCTCCTTTGTCAGTGTGTCCTTTGCCATTCCCTACCACTCCTCCCTGAGAAAGATCTCACCCTGATTCATAAGGAAAAGGGGATGGCGTATTCTCTTAGCTACTTCCTGCTGAAAAGGGACACTGTAGGTTTCAGGGTGAAGACCTTCTCTCACTACTATAAAGAGCCCCTTTGGCAATAGGAAACACGTAGACTATTGTGGAGATTGATTTTGGAATTTAGATGCACGGTTATCAATTGTGCTTAGCCATACATGTTCATATCCTTGAAGATGCATCATGGAACTGTTGCAGATGGCCTTTCTCCTGCCAGATTAGTTCCACAGCAGGTCGGTTGGTGGCTCTGGGTGATGGCTGGATCCACGGTGCTACCCTGGGGTCACAGGGCTGGGTGGGGAGGCTGAGGTGCGTGGTTGTGGAGCTGCAAGGGGGGACGGGGTAGGGCATGTTATGCTCAAGCATGATTTTATAAGTGTATCTAAGATTATGGCTCAAGGAGAAGTATATATGTATCAATTTAGTAAGGAGTGGAGGGTGATGGTTGAGTTTGTGTGTCAACTAGGATGTCTATCTGGTTTGGCAACTTAGGATTCTCTGGTTTGGCAGTTTTGATGTGGTTATTCCATTGATGAGATTTAACGTAGTGTGATCCTCAATAGTGTTTTCTGAGTGGACAATTGGTTGAGGGAGAATTTCACTGGGGAAGTGGTCTATACTAAACATACAAGGAAGTATGGTAGATCTGGCTTATTTTTAGCTCAGTCTTGATCATGCATCTGGCTCCTTAAATCATTGATTCCCTGAACCAGTGGCCTGCCTTATCTGCTAACCTTGGAATTGTCAGCCTCTGTAGCTACATGTAATGGATCTGAAACTTGTCAGTGTCTACAAATGAATCACAAGTTGTTTTCTTTAAATCGTTTTCTCTCTCTCTAATACACACACAGAGAGAACACTGTTGTTGAATACAATCAAGAGGACACGGACTCATAGTTGATTCTCTGGCAGGTTTTCAAAGGCACTTAATCGCACAGGAGATTGCACATCCTTCTCCTGTAGCTGATGGATTTAAACCACAGGCCTTCGGGATTGCAGTGCAGTTTCTTGCCACCAGGCCACTAGAGCTCCCTATATATTGTTGTTGTTATGTGCTGTTGAGTCACTTGCAACTCAGTAACCATATATACACAGCCCTAAACCCTGCTCTATCCAGTGCTAACCTTACCGTCTCTGACACACCTACCCTCATTACTCCTGTCACTGAATCAATCCATCTCATTGAGGGTCTTCCTCTCTTGCACTGTCCCTCCACCCTCCCGAACATTATGTCCTTCTTCAAGAATTGGTCCCTCCTTGCAACATGCCTAAAGTACGTCAGAATCTTCAGAATCCTTGCCTCCAAAAGAACAGCCTGGTTTCACCTTCTCTAGGATGAATGTGTTTGTTGTACTAGCAGTCCATGGTATATTCAACACTCTTCTCTAGCACCACAGCTCAAAGGCATCAATTTTCCTTTTATCATCTGTAGTTATTGTCTAGCTTTCTGAAGCATAGCAAGTAATTGGAAAGACTATGGGCTGGATCAGACACATCTTAGTCTCCAGACTGCCATTGTAGCTCTTCACGACTCTGGAGAGGTCCCTGACAGCAGACATTCTCAGTGCGATTCATCTTTTCATTTCCTGGCTCCTAATATCAAGAATGTCGATTGTGGATACAAGGACATGGAAGCTGTTAACAATCTCAATCTCTTTACCATCTGTCATGATCCTGCCAAATGGCTCAGTGGTGAAAAATATTTGTTTTCTTAATCTTGAGCTTCAATCTATATCTAAGGGTGCAGTTCTTGATCTTTTGCAGCAAGAACTTCAGGGCCTCCTAAGTTTCAGCAAGCTGGGTTGTGTCACCTGCATAATGCAGATTGTTGATGAGTTTTCCTCCAATCCTGATGCCACATTCCTCCTCATAGAGCTCAGCCTCCCAGATGATTTGTTATGCACATAAATTGAAAAAGCATGGAGACAGGACAAATCCCTGGTGTATACCTTTCCTGATTTTGAACCATGCGTTATTTCCTTTCTCTGCTGACGACTGCCTCCTGGTCCAAGGATAGGTTTTGAATAAGCACTATCAAGTTTTCTAAGATTCCCACACAGTCAAATGTCTTTGCATAGTCAATGAAACACAGATAGACATACCTCTGGTATTAATTTCAGGCAAGATCCATCTAACATTAGCTATAATATCCCTTGTGCTTCAACTAAACCCAGACTGAAATTCTGACAGTTTTCTTTTGATGTGCCATTTCAGTAATTTTAGGATAATTTTCAGCACAATCTTGCTTGCCATGTGATAATGATATTGTTTGTTAATTTCCACACTGTTAGGTCACCTTTCTTTGGAATGCGAACCAATATGGATCTCTTCTAGTCAGTTGTCCAGGTAGTTGCCCTCTAGATTTCTTGGCATAACTTGGTGTGTGTAACCAGGACAGTGTCTGTTTGTTGAAATATGTCAACTGGTATGCCATCAATTCCTGAGGCCTTATTTTTTGCCAATTCTTTCAGAGCAGCTTGAAGTTTTTACTTAACCACCACAGGCTCTTTTTGCTATGTTGTTTCATTAAATTCTTCTATATCTGACAGTTTCTGGTTGTACAATGACTCTGTATACTCTTTCCATCTTCTTGTAATGTTTCCTGAATAATTTAACAGTCTTCCTAGAGCATACTTAAGTATTGTAACTCAAGGGTTGAATTTGTCCTTTAGTTTCTTCAGCTTAAGAAATGCAAAAAAAAAAAAAAAAGGAAATGCCAAGTGAGTTCAGCTGTTTTGATTTTCTGACTCCAGCTTTATGCACATTTCATTGTAATATTTGACTTTGTCTTCCTTTGCTATCCTCTGGAATCTTCTGTCCAACTCTTTAACATCTTGATTTCTTCCCTTTGCTTTGGCTTCTCAGCGCTCCAGTGCAATATTTAGAGTTTCTTCAGACACCCACCTTGGTCTTTTCTTCCTCCTCTGTTTCTGTAATGACATTTTGCATTTTTCCTGGATGATATTCTTGATATCCTCCCACAGCTCATCTAATCTTCATTCATTAATGTCCAAGGCCTCCAACCTGTTCCTGAGATGATTTTGCAATTCAATTGGGATAGACTCATGATCAAATGTAGACTTTGCATATGAGTAGTTAGTGTTCTGTTCTATAATCAGCACCTGGCCTAGTTTTCACAGATGATATTGAGCTTCTCCAGTGATTCTTTCCACAGATGTTATCAATCTGATTCCTATGCATGCCATCAGATGGAATCCATATGTACAGCCTACATTCATGTTTCTTATAAGAGGTGTTTGCATTGAATAAATGGTTAATTATGAAAAATTCTATCATTCTATCTCAAGCTTTATTTCTGTCAGGAAGTCCATGTTTTCCAACTACTGGTCCTTTTTCTCTGTTCCCAGCTTTTACATTCCAGTCACTCATTATTACTAATGCATCTTGATTACATGTTCGATTTCTGACTGCAAAAGTTGGTAGAAATCTTCTATTTCCCCTTCTTTGCCTCTAGTTGTTGGTGCATATATTTCAATGATGGTGGTGTTCACTGGACTTCCTAGTATGTGTATGGATTTTATCTTGTCACTCACAGCATTGTATTTCAAGATAGACTTACAATACATTAAGTATATATATATATATTATATATATTGAATAAGTGTTTATTGGTTTTGCTTCATTAGTGTTGCTTCTCTAGAGAACTCAGCCTGTGACAATAATATTTCTCCTTGTTTTTTTTCTTTTGTAAAGGTTTGCAAATCATACTTACTTTTCATAGAATTAATGTAATTGATCAATTATAATGTCTAATCAACTCCTATTGGGTATTGCCTTTCCTTTCACTCAATTTATCTATGCATTTTTTACTTACATCTCCATCCCCATCCCTGTTAATCCTCCATGTGTAAACATTTCTTTAACATTTTATAATAGCACTCTTATACTATAGCTGTTATTTTATGACTCAAGTATGTGACTCAGAATACTTTGTTCCATATTCGTGTATGTTGTGCTGTATCTCATGAATTCTTGATTGTTTTGGAGTAACGCAAATACTCTACTTTATACCAGAGTTCCTTTATCGATTCATCCATGAATAGATACTTGGGTTTCTTCCAACTCTTTGCTATTGTAAATAAAGTCACCAAAACTATATATGGTGTATGTGAGTTTGTTTTAGACACCAAGATAAAGAAAATTATAAATTATACCAAAAAATTCCTTAAAAATTGAAATTTGGTAGACAATGGAGATATTTTCACATACAGATAGGAAAACCCCAGAATTCTACATTTGACAAAAGTAGTTCTATAACAAAATGTGACAATTTTTCCCATAGGGATAAGAGATGAGATCATCCATTACTAACAAAGTAATAATACATGTTAAAGAAATATTTCCATTGTAAGGAATATAGAAACGTGAGTCTATCTACATAAACAAATAAAGAGCATCAGAAATTATGTAAATGAATATAAACACAAAAGATATTAATTTAGCTCTAACAGCTGTTTGTGTTTTTGTTGTTGAGTCCTTGGGGTTTTCTGTGTACACTATCATATCATCTGCATATAGCAATAGTTTAGCCATTTCATTGTCAATCTGGATGCCTTTTATTTACTTCTTTTGTCATATTGCCTTGCCAAGCACTTCCAATACAATATCGAATAGAAGTGGTGACAATGGGCATCCTTGCCTAGTCACCAGGGCTAACTTTCGTTGTTGAGTGATTTTCTAATCTATGGTTTCTGTTCTTTTTACCTGCAGAGATAAGATTCCTTGAAGATCGGTTAGATTCAGTAAGTAAGCTGTTCTAGAGGGCATATGCTAATAGATTTGTTGTTGTTGTTTTCTAGGATTTTTTTCTACTACTGGGAATTATCTTTAATCTGCTCTTCTCTGCAAAATGTTTGTCACATAATGTTCTAAATCTGAGCAATCAAATTAAGACAGACAAGAAAGAAGGATTGGCCATCCACTGCCGAAATAGCAGGGCTTTGAAAACCCTATGTACAATAGAGCACATTTAGCCTAGCAGATATGGCAACTGAGGATGAGCCCTGAAGTATGGAAATAAATAGGAGGAACAGCTATAAGCAGACACGAGTGATTGGAACATGGAATGTAAGAACCATGAATGTAAGGAAATTGGATATTGTTAAGAAGGAAATGGAACGCATAAAATATTGACATACTAGATATTAGCGAAATGAGATGCTCTGGCATGGGACATTTTGAGTCAGAGGATCATATGATTTACTATGTTGGAGACAAAAAGGTGAAGAAAAATGGGGTTGCTTTCATAGTTAAAAAGTCATTTCTAGATGTTGTTGTTGTTGTTATGTGCTGTCGAGTCATTTGCGACTCATAGCGACCCTATGTACAACAGCCCTAAGCCCTGCTCTATACTGTGCCAATCGCATTGCCTCTGACACACCCATCCCGATTA
>NW_006400161.1:689941-692133 GCF_000299155.1 Elephantulus edwardii
TCCAGTTTCTCCACAACCTCGCCAGCATTTGTTGCTTGCTGTTCTGTTAAATTTTGCTATTTTGACTGGGGTGAGATGATATCTCATAGTTGTTTTATATTTGTCCTTTTGAGACGAAGATATTTCACTCAGTACAATGTCCTCCATGAGCACCCATTATGTATAATACTTCATGAGTTCTTTGTTTTTCAGTGTTGCATTATTCAGTGTTGATGGGCACTTGGGCTGTTTCCAAGTCTTTACTATTGTGAACAAAGCAGCAATAAACATGGGTGTACATATATATGCTTGGGTCGCAGTTCTGGTTTCTTTAGGCTATATTCCCAGTAGTGGAATTGCTGGATCAAATGGTATTTCTATTTGCAACTTCTTGAGAAACACCATACTGCCTTCCGTAGTGGTTGCACCATTTTATACCCCCACCAACAGTGAATGAGGTTTCCAGTTTCTTCACAACCTTGCCAGCATTTGTTGCTTGCTGCTCTGTTCAAAGTTGTTTTGATTTATATCTCTCTTAGGGCTAGGGTTTTGAACATTTCTTCAAGTGTTTGCTTGCCATTTGAATGTCTTCTTTGGTGAAATGCCTATTCATATCCTGTGCCCATTT
Source organism: Elephantulus edwardii (assembly GCF_000299155.1). Taxonomy (NCBI): domain Eukaryota; kingdom Metazoa; phylum Chordata; class Mammalia; order Macroscelidea; family Macroscelididae; genus Elephantulus; species Elephantulus edwardii. The sequence continues at coordinate 690,549 of NW_006400161.1, forward strand.
TGCTAGTAGATTGTTTACCTTTATCTTGTTGTGGTGCTGGAGTATACTATAAATTCTAGATATACGTCCCTTATCAGACATGTCATTGCTGTTGTTTTTATGTGCCTTTGAGTCACTTGCAACTCACAACGACCCTAAGTACAAGAGCTCTTAACCCTGCTCTATGCTGTGCAACCTCACTGTCTCCAACACTCCTACTTCCATTACAACAATCGCTGAATGATCCATCTCATCAAGGTCTTACTCTCTTGCACAGTCCCTCCATCCTCCCAATCATGATCTCTCTCTCCAAGGGCAGATCCCTCCTTGCAACGTGCCCAAAGTATGTCAGAGGAAGCTTCAGAATCCTTGCCTCCAAGGAGCAGTCCAGTTTCACCCTCTCCAGTATGAACTTGTTTATTCTCCCAGCAGTCCATGGTATATCCAACACTCTTCTCCATTACCACAGCTCAGAGGCTTGCAATTACGAAGACTATGGCCTGGATCAGGCGCACCTTATTCTCCAGCCTGACTTCGTTGTTCCTCAGTACTCTGCCTGACAGTTGACTTTCCCAATGTGATTAGTCTCTTGATTTCCTGGCTGCTACCAAGATTGTTGATTGTGGAACCAAACAGATGGAAACTGTTAACAATCTGAATCTCTTCCCCATCCATAGTGGATGCCAATTGGCCCAGTGGTGAAAATCTTTGTTTTCTTGATGTTGAGCATCAATCCATATTGAAGGCTGCAAGAGCTTAAGGTCCTCCTCAGTTTCAGCAAGCAGGGTTATATGTATCAGTCCTAGAAGACACAGTGCTCTCTCCTGGGAAATGATTCTATTGTTGTGGATTAGGGCTTTTAGGGTTCTTCCCAGGTTCTTGATCCACTTTGAGTTGCTTTTTTGTGTATGGTGTGAGTTGTGGGTCTTGCTTGATTTTTCTGCAGATGGTATTCCAATTTTGCCAACACCATTTGTCATTTACCCACTTAACTGATTTCATCTCCTTGTAAAAAAAAATCAGTTGACTATAGGTTGTCGTTGTTGTTAAGTGCTGTCGAGTCTCAGGCGACTCATAGCAACCCTATGAAGGAGAGTCCTCAATGTTTGGGTGTCTTTCATCCTCTCTCCAGGTTCATAGGGTTTCTGGAGGCAAGCATTGCAGAAGTGGATGCCACTCCTCCTTCCAAGCTTGATTATAGAAGATAGGCTAATTTCTCTGTTCTCAATTCTATTACATTGGTCCATGTGTCTGTCATTGTACCAAAACCATGCTGTCTTGACCACCACGGCAGTGTAGTTGTTATTGTTGTTGTTATGTGCCGTCGAGTCGCCTGTGACTCATAGCTACCTTATGTACAACAGCCCTAAACTCCTCTCTGTCCTGTGCCAAGCGCACTGTCTCTGACACTCCCATCCTAATTATCCCAGTCAGTGAATCAATCCACCTCATAGAGGGCCTTCCTCTCCTGCGCTGTCCCCCCACCCTTCCAAGCATGATGTCCCTCTTTAAGGACCGGTCTCTCCTCACAACATGTCCAAAGTATGTTAGACGGAGCCTCAGAATCCTTGCCTCCAAGGAGCCACCCGGTTTAACCCTTTCCAGG
>NW_006400161.1:692233-695294 GCF_000299155.1 Elephantulus edwardii
CATTCTTCTGGTATTCCCTGCTTTCAGCTAAGATCCATCTAACATCAGCTACAATATCCCTAGTACCACAACACATTCTAAACCCAGCCTGGACATCTGGCACTTCTCTGCTGATGTGCTGTTCCAGCCATTTTTGGATAATCTTCAGTAGAATATTGCTTGCATGTGAAATCAATGATATTGTTCTGTAGTTTTCACACTCAGTTGCGTCACCCTTCTTTGGAATAGGAACAAATATAGATCTCTTCCAGTCAGTTGGCCAAGTGGTTGTTCTTCAGATTCCTTGGCACAACTTTAAATTATACTAGTTTATTTTTGGAAGCAGGAGTGGCATCTAATTCCTAAACAACATACCTCTGCAAACCATGAATTTTGATAAATGACAATAGTTATAGAAAGGCTTTAGGCCTTTTGTTCACAGGGTTGCTATGAGTCGTGCTTGACTTGATGGCAATCAACAACAAGAAGAACAGGAACAACTAGTTTATTTACAAAGTTCAAATATATTGTTTTCAGACCACATTCTTCCAATTTCCCTCACACCCCCCATCAAATTTTAAACCCCATGATTAACTCCCCCCCCCCCCACACACATTATCATTGTTAGGGACATTTCTGACCTTTATATTTGGATGGTTAATCTGATATTGATGTTATTGGAATGAATTGTAATTGCAACTTTTTCTAAACAGTTATGTTTCTTATGCTCATGAAATCAAACTAGTAGCAATCAATTGATTTTGACTCAGAGAGGCCAACCCTATAGTATAGAATATAACTAAGTCCTCTGTAGGGTTTCTAAGGCTGTAATCTTTATCGAAGCATATTTTCACACATTTTTCTCATGGAACAACTGGTAATTTCAAACTATCAACCATTTGTTTAGTAGCTGAGTGCTTAACCACTGTGCAACCAGGAATATTTTCGTTGTTGTTGTTATGTGCCTTTGAGTCACTTGCCATTCATAGCGACCCTATGCTATGTACAATAGTAATAAACCCTGCTCTATCCTGTGTCAAATTTATTGTCTCTGACACACCTACACCCATTGCCCCAGTGACTGAATAAATTTATCTCATCAAGAGTCTTCCTCTCTTGCACTGTCCTTCATCCCTCCCAAGCACGACATACCTCTCCAAGGACTAGTTCTGCCTTGTAATATGCCCAAAGTATGTCAGGCAGAGCTTCAGAATCCTTACCTCCAATGACCAGCCTGGCTTCACCCTCTCCAGAAGGAATCTGTTTGTTCTCCTGGCAGTCCATGGTACATTCAATATTCTTCTCCAGCACCACAGCTCAAAGGCATCAATTCTCTTTCTTATCATCCTTAGTTATTTGTCCGGCTCTCTGATGCATAGAAAGCAATTACAAAGATTATGTACTGCATCAGGCGTACCTTAGTCTCCAGACTGACATCGTTGCTCTTTAGTACTCTGGAGAGGTCCCTGACAGCTGAATTTCCCCAATGCAATTCATCTCTTGATTTCCTGGCTGCTGGCACAAAGATTGCTGATTGTGGATCCAAGCACACTAAAACTGTTAACAATCTCAACCTCTTCACCATCATCCATAATGATGCTGCCAATTGGCACACTGGTGAGAATCTTTGTTTTCTTGATGTTGAGCTTTAATCCATATTGAAGGCTGGCTGCAGCCCTTGATCTTCTGCAGCAAACGCCTCAGGTCCTCCTCAATTTCAGCAATCAGGGTTGTGTCATCTGCATAATGCAGATTGTTGATGAGTCTACCTCCAATACTGATGCCTCATTCCTCCTCATACAGCCCAGCCTCCTGGATGATCTGTTCTGTCTTTGACTGAAAAGGTATGGAGACAGAATTAATCCCTGGTGTACACCCTTCCAGATTGTGAACCATGTAATAGCTCCTTGCTCTATTGACAACTGCCTCCTTGTCCAAGTGTAGGTTTTATATAAGTACAATCAAATGTTCTGGGATTCTCATTCTTCTCAGAGTCAGCCACAGTTTGTTGTGATCCATACAGTCAAATGCTTTTGCATAGTCAATGAAACACAGATAGATATTCCTCTGGTACTCTTTGCTTTCAGCCAAGATCCATCAAGGAAGAGCTATAACATCTCTAGTGCCATGGTCTCTTCTAAACACAGCCTGCACTTCTAGCAGTTCTCTGCTAACATGTGGCTTCAGTCATTTTTGGAAACTTATCATCAGAATCTTGCTTGTATATGATATTGATGATATTGTTTGGTAATTTCCTCACTTCTTTGAGGCCTTGAACACCAATGAACAAAGATCAAATGAGCTATGGGAGGATATACTGAATATTATCCCTGAAGAATGCAGAAGGTCATTACAATGGCAGAAGAGGAAGAAAAGACCAAGGTCAATGTCAAATGAGACTCTGATTGTTGTATTAGAGTGCCAAAAAGCCAAAAGCAAAGGGAAAAACAAAATCAAGAAATTAACGAGCTGGACACAAGATTTCAAAGGGCAGTTTGTATAGACAAAGTAAAGTATGATAATGAAATATGCAAAGAGCTGGATTCAGAAAATAAAAAGGGCCGAAAGAGCTCAGCATTTCTTCAGGCAAAGGAATTGAAAAACCAATTCAAGCCATGAATGCTGATACTTAAGAATGCTTTGGACAGAATATTAAATAATCCAAGAAACACTAAAAGAAGATGGAAAGAGTATATAGTGTCACTGTACCCGAAGGAATTGGCTGACACAGAAGACTTTCATGAAACAATGTATGAGCAAGAGCTTGTAGTGATGAACAAAGAAGTTCAAGCTGAGCTGAAAGAATTGGCAAAAAACAAGGCTCCATGAATTGACGGCTTACCAATTGACATATTTCAACAAAAAGATACTGCTCTGGTAGCGCTCACTAAGTTGTGCCAAGAAATCTGAATCTACTTTCATTGTGTTGTTGTTATGTGCCGTCGAGTCGTTTGCGACTCATAGTGACCCTATGCACAACAGTCCCAAACCGTGCTCTATCCTGCGCCAACCGCACTGCCTCTGACACACCCATCCCGATTACCCCAGTCACCGAATCAATCCATCTCATAGAGGGTCTTCC
>NW_006400161.1:702158-707878 GCF_000299155.1 Elephantulus edwardii
ACTCTCTGATGCATAACAGGTGATTGCGAAGACCATGGCCTGTATCAGACGCACCTTAGTCTCCAAAGAGATATCATTGTTCTTCAGCACTTTGAAGAGGTCCCTAACAGCAGACTTTCCCATGACAATGCGCCTTTTGATTTCCTGGCTACTGGTGCCAAGACAGTGTAGCAGGATTTGAAATCAGGGAGTCAGATGCCTCCTACCTTGTTTCTTTTTTTTAAATTTTAATTTTTTATTATTAACTTTAATGAATGTTTTCAGAGACTTTGGGTTCCCATTCATTCATTGTTGCATTTTTCTCCCTGCTAACCCCTCCCTCCCAGTTCACTCTTCTCTTTGAAAAGTAAAAGAAAAATTCTGTTATTGGTATACAATCCACTCCCTCCCCACCCCAGTCCACTCCACTATGCAACCTTCATTCTGGACTCTTGTTATGACCATAATACCTAATCACATATTGCTTTTAAACAGTTCCCTCCCTCATCTGTTTCAATACAGTATACATAATTTATACCATATTTCTCAGTCTTACCCCAACCCTGATGTCAGTCCTGTTGTACAACAGTGGCACTATGCAGTATTTGTCCTTTTGTGACTGAGATATTTCACTTAGTTTAATGTCCCCCAGGGTCACCTATTTTGAATAATATTACATGAGTTCCTTGTTTTCAATGCAGTATAGTATTCCAATGTTTGGATATACCACAGCTTCTCTACCCATTCGTTTGTTGATGGATGCTTAGGTTGTTTCCAACTCTTTGCTATTATGAACAAAGCAGCAATAAACATGGATATGCATATATCTGCCTGGGTGGAAGTTATGGTTTATTTAGTGGTATTCTTAGTAGTGGAATTGCTGGGTCAGATGATATTTTATTTGCCACTTTTTGAGAGAGCGCCATACAGCCTTCCGTAGAGGTTGCACCATTTTACACTTCCACCAACAGTGAATAAGGGTTCCAGTTTCTCCACAACCTCACCAGAATGTGTTGCTTGCTGTTCTGTTAAATTGTGCTAATTTTACTAGGGTGAGATGACATCTCATAATTGTTTTGATCTGCATCTCTCTTAGGGCTAGGGATTTTGAACATTTCTTTACATATTTGTTTGCCATCTGAATGTCTTCTTTGGTGAAGTGTCTGCTCATATCCTCTGCCCATTTTTCAATTGGGTTATTTACCTTTATCTTGTTGTAGTGCTTGAGTATTTTATAAATTCTAGATGTAAGTCCCTTATCTGACATGTCATTACCAAATATTTTTTGCCAATCTGTGGCTTCCCTTTTTACTCTGTTTGGGAAGTTTTTGTATGTACATAGGGATTTTTATTCTTAGAAGGTCCCATTCATCCTTTGTTTTCTCTACTGGTTGTAGATGTTTCAGGATGCTTGGAAGACTGTTTATGTTGTGGATTAGGACTTCTAGAGTTCTTCCAAGCTTTTCTTTAATGAAATGTATAGTCCTTCATTTTAGACCTAGGTTCATGATCCGTTTTGAGTTGGTTTTTGTGCATGGAGTGAGGTGTGGATCTTGCTTGAGTTTTCTACAGATAGTTCTCCAATTTTGCCAGCACCATTTGTTAAAAAGACTGTCATTTCTCCACTTAACTGATTTCATCTCTTTGTAAAAAATCAATTGACCATAGGTAGATGGGCTGATTTCTGGATTCTCTATTCTATTTCATTGATCTATGTGTCTGTCATTATACCAGCACCATGCTGTCTTGACCACCATGGCAATGTAATAGGATTTGAAATCAGGGAGTGAGATGCCTCCAACCTTGTTTCTCTTTTTAAGGGCCTCTTTTCATTCCAAATGAAGTTGAAGATTGCCTTTTCTATTTTGTTGAAGAATGGGATTGATATTTGTATTGAGATTGCATTGAATGTGTAGATCACCTTTGGTAATATTGTCATTTTCACAATATTGATTCTTCCTATCCATGGGCAAGGGATATTCTTTCACTTCTCCATGTCTTTTTTTTTGTTTCTTGAAGTAATGTTTTGTAATTTTCTTTGAATAGATCCTTTGTGCTTCTGGTTAGGTTTACACCCAAGTATTTAATCTTGTGATTAGCTGTTGTGATCAGTATGGTCTTTCTTAGCTCCCTTTCTGTAATCTCTGTCACTGTAAAGAAATCCAATTGATTTTTGTATGTTGATCTTGTCTCCCGCTACTTTACTGAATTGGTCAACTATGTCCAGTTATTTTCTTGCCGAGACTTTAAGGTTTTCTAAGTATACTATAATATCACCTGCATATAAAGATAATTCTACCACCTCTTTGTCAATTTGGATACTTATTTCCTTCTCTTGTCTTATTGCTACCTCTAAGACATCCAATACAATACTATGTGATAGTGGGCATCTATCCCTAGTCCCTGGTCCCAAAAGGAGTGCCTTTTACCTCTCTCCGTTGAGAACAATGTTGGCACTCGGGTTTGTGTATATACATTTTACTATGTTGAGGAAATTCCCTCTATTCCTATCTTTTTGAGTGTTTTAATCAGGAAAATGTGTTTGATTTTGTCAAAGCCTTTTCCGCATCAATTAATAGGATCATGAGGTTCTTGTTCTTTGTTAGTGTGATGAATTACACTGATAATTTTTCTTATGTTGAACCATTCTTGCATACCTGTTATGAATCTCACTTGGTCATGGTGAATTATTTTTTGATATGTCGTTGGATTCTACTGGCCAGGATTTTATTCAGGATTTTTGCATCTGTGTTCATTAGAGATATTGGCTTATAGGGGTTTTTTTTTGGGTTTGTTTTTTAAACACAACATATCATTCTCCAACTGCATTTTTGATAAAACAAAATTTGCCAGGCAATACTTCTAGACAATAGAAGTAGATACATAAATCCACTCTTAAAGGGAGACAACTCAAGAATGACTGCAATTTTGAAGTAAGATACAGACACTTTCTCTCACTCTGTCCCCTCTCCTGCCTTGTCCAGCTCAGAGTCAGCTGCAAGTCACATGGTGCTCTCCAGGACAAGCCTCTGGCTGAAGAGCAGAGCAATTCAGCAATGCTGCACAGTGGTGTCGATGCAGTTACCAGCTGTGCCCCAGGAAGGCCGATGAAGCCAGATCCCAGAAGCCATGTGATGGTTCCCTCGTTTCCAAGCATCATTCATTGAGTTGAAAAAGAATTATTTTTCCAAGTTCTCAGTAAGCTGCCCTGGACATATAGACTCCACATCCAAATGTATGGGCACTTTACTCAAGTCAAATCCTTCTTTGGGAATACCTTGATTGTTTTTAAAGTTCGAGATCAGATGAAAATCTCTCTCATACTGACTGCACTCATAGAGCTCCTTCTCTTCTGCATGAAGTTTCTGATGCTGGATGAAGTTTGACCTCTGAATAAAGCCTTTCCCACAGTGACTGCACACATAGGGCTTCTCCCCGGTGTGAACGACCTGGTGGAGCAGCAGCTTGGAGCTCTGGATGAAGGCTTTCCCGCAGTCCTTACACTCAAAGGGCCTCTCCCCTGAGTGGATCTTCTGATGCTCAGTCAAGTGGGATTTCTGCAAAAAAGCCTTCCCACATTCTTTACACTCGTACACTCTCTCCCCAGTGTGAATTTTCTGATGTCGGATGAGGTATGAACTCAGAAAGAAAGCCTTCCCACATTCATCACACTCAAAGAGCTTCTCTCGGGTGTGAATCCTCTGATGCTGAGTGAAGTTCGAGGTCTGGCTGAAGCGCTTCCCGCATTCCTGACACACGTACGGTCTCTCCCCAGTATGAATTCTCTGATGCTGGATCAGCTTGGAGCTCCGGATAAAGGCTTTGCCACACTCACTGCATTCAAAAGGCCTTTCTCCAGTGTGGATTCTCTGGTGCTCAATGAGGTCTGATCGGTGCCGGAAGGCTTTCCCACACTCTTTACACTCGTACTGCTTCACTTCCGTGTGGATCTGGTAATGGCGGATGAGGCTGGAGCTCCGAATGAAGGACTTGCCACACTCATTACACTCATAGGGCCGCTCTCCCGTGTGGATCCTCTGATGGCGAATGAGCAGAGAGCTCTGACTGAAGCCCTTGCCACATTCCTTGCATTCATAAGGTCTCTCACGGGTGTGAACTCTCTGGTGTTGGGTGAGGTTGGAGCGGTGGCAGAAGCCTTTCCCACACTGAGCACATTTGAAGGGTTTCTCTCTAGTGTGGACTCTCTGATGGTCAGAGAGGCTCGTGTACTGCAGGAACTGTTTCCGGCACACGCTGCACACGTACAGTCTCTCTCCAACATCACCCCTCTGGTGCTCAGCCAGGTGTGAGCTCTGACTGAAGCCTTTCCCACAGGGATCACATTTGGGAAGGTTCTCCCGGCTGTGAGAGAGCTGATGTCTCATCAGATCTGAATGAAAAGTGAAGCTGCTGCCACCAGTGTCACATGGGTGACCCTCCCCTTCTCTGAGTTTTCTCTGAAGTACAAAAAGGTTGGAGTTGAGAACAGGGCTTCTTCCTGACTTGGTGCACATCTGGGCTGTCTCTGCCACCTGTCTGAAAGGTGGCTCCTGAGCAGCGGCATCCCTCAGGCTCTGTCCTGGGCACTCCAGCAGCCCCTCTAGGGGGAACTCAGAGACCTCCTTGGACTCATAGGCCAAGGTCTCCATCACTAAAAGTTGTTCTGATATTGCCGTAGTTGAACTTCCATCCTCAGAAATTCAAGCTTTTGAACCGGCTTCTCATCACCAGTTGCTCTCTTAGAATCTGGAAACAGGTTACACCCATTTTCTTGTCTGTAAATGTCTATAGACTCAGCCTCTCAAAGGTCTCCAGTTTGTTAACTGAAGGAGTTTTTAAGATGGAATAGATCTTGTGTTGAAGACATACTGATCTGAAAACCAGCAACCGTTCCTTTTCCATGAAGCATCTCTCCTGTGCTCCCAGGTCAAGTTAAATCCGTTGTCACCAGCGTCCAGCGGCGAGGGCTGGCGCGGGCCAGGCGTGGCGGGCCAGGGGACCCGAGGGCCAGCTAGGCTTATAGTTTTCTATTTTGGTGGTGTCTTTACCTGACTTTGGTATCACGGGTATGTTTGCTTCATTGAATGAGTCTGTGAAAATGCAATCTTTTTCTATTGTCTGAAATACTTTATGTAGAATTGGTGACAGTTCTTCTCTGAATGCTTGATAAAAGTCCTTTGTAAACCCATCAGGTCCAGGGCTTTTTTTGGATGGAAGTTGTTTTATTACCTTTTCAATTTCTTCTTTTGTAATAGGTCTGTACAGGTATTCAATTTTGGTTCATGTCAGTTTAGGTAGTTTGTGAATTTCTAAGTATTTGTCCCTTTTCTCTAGGTTCACATATTTGTTTGAGCATTGTTTTTCATAGTATTCCATTGTTAACGATTTAATTTTAGTTGGTTCCATTGTGTCATTGCCCATTTCATCACTTATTCAGATTATTTGTGTCTTTTTCTTCTTTTGTTTTGTTAGCTTTGCTAGTGGTTTGTTGATTTTATTGACCTTTTTGAAGAACTATCTCGTGGTTTTGTTGACGGTTTCAATTCTTTTTCTGTTTTCTATTTCATTTATTTCTACCCTAATTTTTTGTTTTGTTTTTGTGTTTTTTATTTTTCAAGGTAACTGCACTTTTATTTATTTATTTTTTTTAAATTTAGGTTGTTTATTTTTCATTTCAATGAACATCTACAGAGATTTTGGGATTCCATTCATTCATTGTTGCACCCTTCTCCCCGCACAAA
>NW_006400161.1:708243-710550 GCF_000299155.1 Elephantulus edwardii
TCACCCATTTTGAATAATATTGCATGAGTTCCTTGTTTTGTACTCTGTCGGGTGTGCACATCAGGCCACGGAGGGCTCTCCCTCGCTGGCCCACCCTGTCCTGCTCAGAAGCCGAGCTGCACAAGGCCACCGGGCCTGCCCTCCAGCGGTGAGCTTCACAGGAGCCTGGCCAGGCCCGCCTGAGCAGGACAGCAGGGGCCCCGCCCACCAACGGGGCTCGTCCATCATGCATGCGAGGGCGGCCCCCGGTGGCCAGTCGCGGTGGTGCACCCACAGCCTCTAGGAAGTGGGGTGGGCTGGCCATCTGGTGGCCCCCAGGACGGAGTGTGGGGGTGAATGTGAGTTGCGTTGGCCAGCCCCTGGACAGTGATGGGGGCAGTCTGTGCAGCCCACACCTCTAACAGATTCGGGTGCGGGGATGTTTCCTTTTGAGTACTCGGACATGCAAACATCCCAAGACTGATCTTTCAGGTGAAACTAGATGATAGACCGAGGCCAGACAGAGCCTTCAGGGCCTGAGACAGGAACAGATTTGCCCAAGGGTGGCAGAGGGGTACACCGTGAGGACACAGGGTGCTTCATGAAACCACTAGGGAACCAGGAGGGGCTGATCCTCTCTCTCCCTCACACATCTGCAGGAGAGCAGTGCAGAGACTAACCCCGGCCCATAAATTGGGGAGGCTGGCTCGCAGGCTTCTCCTGTCCCTGGCCCCTCACTGCCCAAACCTCCAAGACCAGCCAGAACAAGCCCAGTTCGCTCCCTCCACCGTACCCCCGTGGTCAGGGTGGACACACAGCAACAAGAGTTGTACGGATCAAACAGAACAGGAGTGGTCACATTTGTCCCTGAAGAAGTCCCCTGAGTCCAGGCAAACACTGCTCGGCTCAGCTACAGGAGATGGACCTCAATTCCAGGATTCCCCAGAGCCTGCTCCCCTCGGCTCACCTCCATGGTGCTTCCCTCACTATGGTGGCAGCAGTGGGCGTGGAGCCAGGACTTAGGCCCCACATCTGCCAGACAGTAATGTCCACTACGGCTCCACCTCTCTGGGGCTCCCTGGTGATAGAAAAGCTGGGCCCCAGAGCCAGGTGAGCGGGATGTTAGTCAGGGTCTCCTGCTTGGTCTCACCCAGGAAAGGGGACGCACCACTTAGGAGGATATAGGTGATGACCCCGATGCTCCTCATGTCAGCCTCCAGCCCCAGTGGCTCATAGTTGACAATCTCAGGAGCCACAAATTCCGGGGTGCCAAAGATGTTCTTGAACTCATTCCCAGCCTTGATCTTGTGGGTGATGCCAAAGTAGATGAGCTTGATGGGGGGGGGCTTGGCACACCCTTGTCCAGGAGCCTGATGTTCTCGGCTTTATGTCAAAGTGCGCGATGCGCTTGGAACGCAGATAATGGACACCATCCAGGATCTGCTTGAGGAACTGGGTGGCCTCGTCCTCTGTCAGCGACTCCTTCTCGGCCAGGAAGTCGAAGAGCTCACCACCCGAGACCGGCTCCAGGATGAGCACCACATCGGTCTTGTGATGCACCACATCGAAGATGTCATGCAGGGTGATGAAGTTGGTGTGCCGGCTCTCCCGCAGGATGTTCACCTTGCACTTGATCTCCTCGCGGCTCACGCCCCGCTGGCTGGAGGACAGGCGGCGCTTCTTGATGAACTTGGCCACATACTCCTTCCCTGTGCACTTCTGCCGGCACTTGCGCATGATTGCAAACTGAACACTGCACAGCTCCTTTCCCATCTCGTAGTGGTCCTCCACATCCTCCTGCCTGAACATGGACATGGAGGCAGCTCGGTGTTCCAGCAAACCAATCACCACAGCCTGCAGGGGCACAGGATCTGGGGGGGGGGCGGCGTCTCCTCACTGTGACCCTCCACGGCTTGGAGGCCCCTGCTTGCCCGCCATCCAGGCCTTTCGGCTATCTCAGGTCCAGGCCCCATCTACGCTAATTTATATAATTTCATTTTTTTAGAGAATGTTGAGATTTTTTGCTCTTATTTTTCAATTTTTAAGAGATAAAAGTTGATATTTTAATTTTAAAATTTTAAAATTTTAAGTTGATAGTCAATGGTCATTTTTCCCCTGTCTTTTGATGTGTTTACTTATTGCTATAAATTGACCTCTGATTTGCTTTGCCTATTTCCCAAAGGTTCTCGCTCAGCATATCTTAAGCTCAAGGAACTGAAGAACAAATTCAAACCTCAAGTTGCTATAATCAAGGATGCTTTCGGCAGAATGTTAAATGATCCAGGAAGTAGTAAAAGAAGATGGAAAGAATATACTGAGTCACTGTAT
>NW_006400161.1:729742-730592 GCF_000299155.1 Elephantulus edwardii
ACAAATATTGCATGGTGCCACTGTTGTAGAACGGGACTGACCTTGGGGTTGGGGAGAGACTGAATAAGATGGGTTCAACAATATATACTGCACTGAAGCAGAGGAGGGAGAAAACTGTTTAAAAGAGATATGTGATTAGGTATTTCTGTCATGACAGGAGTCTAGATCGATGGCTACATAGAGGGGTGGACCTGGGGGAGGGTTTGTTAAACAATGAAAGAATCTTCTATTTTTCCAAGAGGGTAGTTTTCTGGGGGGGTGGAGCCATGGGAGGGGAGAAATGTGCAACAGTGAATGAATGGAAATCCAAAGCCTCTGTAAATTTTCACTGAAATTAATAACAAATTTAAAAAAAAAGAATTAAGTTAGAGTAAGGATGGCAATGCATTTATAACTGCTCAAGTTAATAACACTATATCATGGCATGGAGGGGGAATAGTGGAAATGTATCCACATTTACAACGTTCCTCATACCGAAACCATTTATGTAAAATAGGAACTGCATTGGAACATGTATGTCTGGATTGGAAATGATAGTGTTAATACTTCTTGCTTTAAGCTTAAAAGACTATAATGTTCAAAATTATTCATTATACATTTGTTTAAATTTTCCCCTCTTTAACAATCGGGATCTAGATGGAAGAGAAAAGACCAGAGAATGGCCAAAATTATTGGGGCAGCTATTGCTGCCAGTTTAGGGCCTGTGTCAGGAAAAGGGAGTCTTTCTCATATACAGTGCTACCCAAACGCAATAAAGGATGTCAGAATTGCTTCCACTGTGGAAAGCTGAGCCACTGCAGTAGACAGTGTCACAGACAAGAGCCACAGATAGGCAAGGGAGTAGAGAGGA
>NW_006400161.1:731339-736793 GCF_000299155.1 Elephantulus edwardii
AATACGCCGTCCCCTTTTCCTTATGAATCAGGGTGAAGTCTCTCTCAGGGAGGAGTGATAGGGAATGGCAAAGGACACACTGACAAAAGTGATTTATCAGAACTGGCTTTGACAAGCACTGTGGCAATTGGACAATTAAAACAGACATTCAGGGAGGGGGGAAGAACGAACTGGGGAGGAGGGTGGAGAAAACAGTGCAACAATGAATGAATGAAAACCCCAAATCTCTGTAAATGTTCATTAAAGCTAAAGAATTTAATAATAATAATCATAAAAAAGAATTGTTCCACAGTTTTTTAGTGTGCCTTTACTTGCTACTTCCTGCTTTGGGGTTCCAATGATGTGCATATTATTTCTCTTGATGGTGTCCCACCTTATTCTTAGTTTTTCCTTCCTTTTTGATTCTGCTTTCTGCTATAGCAGATCAGTGGTGACAATTCTATTTTCCATTTCCCTGGTTTTGTGTTCTAGGTCTTCAACACTGTTCATGTGTCCCTACATCATGTTGACAGCATATGAAACATTGGTCCTCAAATTTTGGATTGTGGTTTTGGGGTGGTGGTATTTTTTTTTCTTTTCCAGAGCCTCTAATGTTTTGTTTGTTTTATATGCATTTTTTGAAAAGGAAAATTTTATTTTACACTGGTTTACTTACAAAATTCGTATATGTTTTTTTCCACACTACATCTTTCTCATTTCTGTTACCCACCTCTCCCTCTAACCATCAGATTGTGTGACCTTATAATTAAGCCCCCTCCAACTTTCTAAATATGGTTCTGTGTTATCTGTGAGCTATAACATCAGATTTTAGACCCTCCATAGCAGTAACATTGGTGTGAAATGAATAGAAAAAATCATGGGAGCATGGGAGACATGTCTGACTTTGTGGGAATCAGTTTAGTGTTATTGATGCTGTGGACAGGGATAATTTCCCTTTGTGAAGTTGACAAAGGTCAGCTATGGCACTCCCCATATGGCCCTTGCTCTTTTCACACAATGTCTCTTTTTCAGAGAGAATTTCTCTGACTATCCTATGCACTATTCAATTTTAAAAAGAAAAGGTGGATCAGACCTTCTGTGTATCTGATCTGCTTCTTTGACTCTTTGATGGGATTTAAAAAAATAAGTTTATTCTTGTTTTTTTAAATGCAGATTTCCACACACACACTTTCCTTCATTGACATACTTTTTTTCCCTTTAGGATTCTATTGAATTTGCAAAAACAGATTGACATACAAATATCCGTTGTGCATCTGTAGCATGTAACAAGGCACATTTGTACTCATTCTGAACTGTTTGACCCACTCCACCTACAGTTCCATCTTTAGAAATCTTGTGAACCCCGTATTAGAGCATATATTCTGATACACTAGGTTTGTGCAAAGCTGTGAGGTCTATGGTGGGAGCCTTAACTGTTTCATTCTCGACATGAATTCAGATGCCATTTGAGTTCTTTTTGCCCAGAAAGCCAACCAGGTGATTTTGCCATCAGAAAGAGTGCAGTTGAAAGTAGATTACACAAAAAGTCATGGGAGGGGCAGCTATGAGTCTATTCTGACTTCTCCACAATGAGTTGAGTATATGCATTTTTAAAAATCTCCTCTTTTTTCTTGCAGTGTCTTGTAATTCTTCAAGTTTGTCTTTCACCCATTGAAATTATTCAGTCATTTTTCTTTTAAACTCTCTGTCAGAACAGTTCATCAGACTTTCTGGATTCAGGAAATCTATTGCTACTGTGTCACTTTTTAGGACATCTTTTTGGGACATCTTGCCTTCGACTTGTGTAGGGTGTAAGGTAGCCTGTCTCCTATGTGACATCGCTGTGGTAGATTTTTTTTCATGCCTGAGACAATAGCAGGTTCTTGATCTTAAGTCATTGCTCCCAAAGAGGGTGGGACAGCTACCCTGCCTGGGTTTCTCTCTGCCTTCTGACCCAAGTTTGGTAGAGAAAAGGCCTGTGAGAACAGCCTCTTCTGATAGACAACCGCCACAGCTAGGCCAGCCCAAAGTATTCTAGACTAGAGGCAGTTAACGTACTGTAAATGAGGAGACAAAAGATGGAGGGCAGAGACCTGATTGGAAAACCAGAAATCCTTGGTTTTCCCTTCAAAAATGAGCTTGAGAAGAGCGGCGGTGTTTTCGGCAGCAGCTCTGTGGCTCTCACTCTCATGCGCTCACCCTCCGCGGCCATCATCTCCCCCTTGAGTGGGCTCAGGGGCGGGAGCAGTGTGTTCTGCGCAGGCTATGCCACATGCCCTCCCGTTGCCCGCCTGCCTGGCTACGGCTCCACCTGGAGATTCACGCCATAGCTGGGCATCCCCAGCCGCTGCCATGGGCTGTCTTGGCAACAGCAAGACCAAGGGCCAGCACAAAAAGGAGAAGGCGCAGTGCGAGGCCAAAAAGATGGAGAAGCAGCTGCAGAAGGACAAGCAGGTCTACCGGCCCATGCACAGCCTGCTGCTGCTGCTGAGTGCTGGAGAATCTGGTGAGAGCACCATTGTAAAGCAGGTGAGGATCCTGCATGTTAATGGGTTTAATGGAGAGGGAGGCTACCAGGAGCAACAGCGATGGTGAGAAGGCAACCAAAGTGCAGGACATCAATAACAACCTGAAGGAGGCCACTGAAACAAATGTGGCCACCATGAGCAACCTGCTACCCCCTGTGGAGCTGGCCAACCCGGAGAACCAGTTCAGAGAGGACTACATCCTGAGGGTGATGAACGTGCCTGACTTTGATTTTTCCCCCTGAATTCTACGAGCATGCCAAGGAGCTCTGGGAAGATTAAGGGGTGCATGCCTGCTACGAGCGTGCCAATGAATACCAGCTCATAGACTGTGCCCAGCACTTCCTGGACAAAATCGATGTCATCAAGCAGGCTGACTATGTGCCCAGCGACCAGGACCTGCTGCGTTGCCGTGTTCTGACTTCTGGAATCTTTGAGACCAAGTTCCAGGTGGACAAGGTCAACTTCCACATGTTCAATGTGGGCGGCCAGTGCGATGGGCACCACTACTGCTACCCCCACTTCACTTGCGCTGTGGACCCCGAGAATATTCACCGCGTGTTCAACGACTGCTGTGACATCATTCAGCGCATGCACCTTCATCAGTATGAGCTGCTGTAAAGAGAGAACACTGAAATAATTAAAACCTTAAGCACAGTTAATTAAAAATGAAAATTCTACAAGGAGTTAATCACCCACTGTAGGGCATGATTCACCAAGCAACCTTTCCTTTCTCCAAGTGATTGTTTGCAAAAACCCCTTTTCCCCTTTAAGCTTGCTTAAGTATTATACAATTTAGAAAGCTTAAGGTGGGCTATAGTTAAAGAATTTTTTTTAAAAAGGCCACAAAATTTCCCTCTCACTTTAAGAAAAAAAAAATACAAGCAGCAAACAAATGAAATAAATATTGTTGTATGCAGCATTGAAAAAAGTAATAAATAAAAGTTAAATGTGAGGAAAAAAAATGAGATCGAGCTGTCTCCCTTCTGATTGAGCTTAAGGCACCCCACGTGATCCAGCCAAAGAGCAGTGACCCCTCCCCCACAAAGTACCTCACTAAAATTCCAGCATTGCTCCTGGCACAGACATTGCTCTTGGCGCTCTTGGGCTGCATCAGCTGGTCCAGGTGCAGGTGGGCAGCATGAACAGGTCCTGGTGCTGGCGGGTGGCAACATGAGGTCATATAAATTGTGATTTTAACAGAAGTTTACAGACAGTTTTGATTTTCATCCATTGATGGTTGCACATTTTCCTCCCTACTCTACCTCCCCAGTTCACTTAAAACAAAAATACCTTCATTGTTGCATAATTTCCTCCCATGACCTTTCTCATAGTCCAATTTGTTTTACATCACTTATTTTGGATTTTTATTATACAAATATTTCCTAATCATATATTCCTTTTAATCAATTCTTTCCTTCATCTGTTCTAATGCAGTGTTTACTATTTATCCCCTTTTCTTAGTTATCACCCAATCTCCATGTCAATCTTCTTTCATAACAGTGGTGTTATAAAGATCCTTGTCGTTTTATGACTATCTCACTCAGCATTATGTGCTCCAGGGTCACCCATGCTGTATAATATTTTATCAGTTCCTTGTTTTACAATGTTGCTTAGTATTTCATTTGTGTGAATCTACCACGATTTTTCTACTCATTCAGTTGTTGATGGGCACTTGGGTTGCTTCCATATCTTTACTATTGTGAATAACGCACCAATAAACATGAGTGTGCACACATCTGTTTGGATAGAAGCTCTGTTTTCTTTAGGGTATTTTCCTAGTAGTGGAATTGCTGGGTCAAATGGTATTTCTATTTTCAACTTTCTGAGAAAGTACCAGACCACCTTCCATAGTGGTTGTTCCATTTTACATTTCCGTCAGCAGTGAATAAGAGTTACATTCTCTCCACAACCTTGTCAGCATTTGTTGTTTGTTTCCCTGTTGAACTTTGCTGTTGTTACTGGGTGAGATGGTATCTCAGACCTGTTTTGATTTGCGTCTCTCTAAAAGCTAGGGTTTATGAACATTTCTTCATATGTCTGTTTGCCATCTGAATGTTCTCTTTGTTGAAGTGCCTATTCATATCCTGTGCCCTTTTTGTGATTGGATTGTTTGAATTTTTCTTGTTGAGGCTCCAGAGTATTCTATAAATTTTAGATATATGTCCTTTATTGGATATGTCATTGTCACATATTTTTTCCTAGTATGTGGGTTTATTTCTTACTCTATTGGAGAAGTTTTTTTATGTGCATAGGGATTTGATTCTTAGAAGGTCCCATTCATCTATTTTATTCTTTCCTGCTTGTAAGTTTTTCATTATGCTTGGAAGACAGATCATACTGTGGATTAGGGCTTCTAGAATTCCTTCTAGGTTTTTTTTCTGATGAATTTTTTTTTTGCAGTTTTTAAAAGGTAAATTTATTTGACAAGTTTCACTTAGCGCAATACACCTAAAAAGGGAATCACAATACAATGAAGATTTAAATCAAGGCCTCAGAATTTCATACGAACACCAAGACCATAATCCTAAAGTATTGGTATTGCGTCTCATTTCCATTAACTTAAGAAATAAATAAATATAAAAGGGGGAAGGCTTACACTTACATGCCCTTACAGGTTATTAAATAAAACTAGAAATAACAAACATGACAAATATTTTACTTTTAATTGTAGACAAGGGCTCCTATATTTGAGTATTCTTTTTTAAATTTTTTATTATTATTACATTTTATTAGTTTCAATGGACATTCACAGGGATTCTGGGCTTTCACTCCTTCATTGCCACACCATTCTCTCCACCCTCCTCCTCAGTTTGCTCTTCTTCCCTGCCATCCGAATGTCTGTTTTAATTGTCCAATTTCCACAGTGCTTGTCAAAGTCAGTTCTGATTAATCTCCTTTGTCGGTGTGTCCTTTGCCATTCCCTATCACTCCTCCCTGAGAGAGACTT
>NW_006400161.1:737928-749151 GCF_000299155.1 Elephantulus edwardii
TTTATCTTGTTGTGGTGCTCAAGTATTTCATAAATTCTGGATATAAGTCCCTTATCTGATATGTTATTACCGAATACTTTTTCCCAGTCAGTGGCTTCCTTTTTTACCCTGTTGGAGAAGTTTTTGGATGTGCATAGGGATTTGAGTCTTAGAAGATCCCATTCATCTATGTTGTCTTCTCCTGGTTGTAGGTTCTGATGAATTTATAATGTTTCATTTTATTTCCAGGTCCCTGATCCACCTTGACTTGGTTTTTGTATAAGTTGTCAGGTATCGCTCTTGCTTAAGTTTTTTTATAAGTTGTGAGGTGTAGCTTTTGCTTAAGTTTTCTTGCTTAAGTTAAGGAGAATAGAGAAAGGAAGCTAAGAAAAACAATACTAATCATAATACCTAACCACAAGATGAGACACTTCGGAATAAATCTAACTAGAGACATAAAAAACCTATACACAGAAAACTACAAACCATTATTACAAGAAACAAAAAGAGATTTGGAGAAATGAGAAAATATACCATGCTCATGGATAGGAAGACTCAATATTGTGAAAATGACAGTTCTATCAAAGGCAAGCTTATAAGTTCAATACAATCCTAATGTAGATACTAGTTCCATTCTTCATATGGAAAAGGCAATTTCCATCTCTATTTGGAATGGAAAAAAAAAGACCCTGAATAGGTAAAACACTACTGAAAAAAGAGGAACAAGGTATGTGGCATCTCACTCTCAGATCTCAAATCCTATGACACAGCTGTTGGTACAGCAATAGACACATAGATTAGTAGACTAGAACTGAGAACCCTGAAATCAGCTTATGCACCTATTGTCAACTCATCTTTGACAAGGAGATGGAATAATTTAAGTGAGGAAAGGACAATATCTTTAACAAATTATGTTGGCGCAATTCCATGAATGTCTTTGAGAATAAGACAAACAGTTATTTTATTTTCAGCCCTTATTCTTAAAGTAGTCTTGTCATTAGGGCAAATAGTATTAATAATCATTCTTCCTTCAAACAACAAAGTAGAATTACCCATTTTTTATTAGTTATAGTGTATCTCCAAAGATGCCAAAATTGAATGATGTAACAAATAGTTTATTCTCTCACTATTTAAGAAGACAGATGTTCAAATTCAGTGTGCTAACTCTATGTAAAAGTTTTTTGGTTCTGTAGGAAGGTCTTTCAGTTTCTGCAGGTCTGGCATTCCTTGGAAATCTCCATATGTCTTGGCTTTCCACTGGGCTAAAGAGCTTCCTAGCATGTGAATATGGGTTCATAGGATGCAACTTTCTTGAGGTTATTGAGGTCTCCTTTCTCTGCTTGCTTCTTTCTCCTTTTATCTCTTATAACACACACCTTGTAAAAACTCCCTTTGTATTCATCAGACCTGTGACTTGATTAAGTGAGGTACATGTTGCCATAGTCCCCTTAAAACTGATAGGCTGATCACAAGAAATTACTTCATAGGGAAATAATGACATCATTACATGTTGTTATGCCGTCAAGTTCTTTGTGACTAATAGTGACCCTATGTACCACAGCTCTGAACCATACTCTATCCTGAGCCAGCCTTATCATCTCTGACAGACCTACCCTACTCACTGAGTCAGTCCATCTTCCCGAGGAATTTCCTCTCTTGTGCTGTCCCTCCAACCTCCCAAGCATGATGTCCCTCTCCAAGGATTGGTACCTCCTTGCAACATGCCCAAAATATATCAGATGAAGCTTCAGAATCCTTGCCTCAAAGAAGCAGCCTGGTTTCACCCTCTCGACTATGAACTTGTTTGTTCTTCTAGTAGTATATTCTTCTTTTTTGGTAATATTTTAAAATTGACATTTTAATGAAAGTTTATAGAGACTTGGGATTTCCATCCATTTATTATTGCACATTTTCCTCCCTACCCACCCCTCCCCCAGTTGGTTTTTCTTTGAAAAGTAAAAAAAAAACAAACACCAAAACCCATAAAACTTTCATTTTTATACAATTCCCCCTCCCAGTCAACTCCCCCATGAAGCTCTCATTATGGACTCTTGTCATGAAAATAATATGTAATCATATATTCCTTTCAAATAGTTCTCTCCCTCATCTGTTTCAATGCAGTATAAATTATTTATCCCCTCTTTTCTTAGATTCCCCTCAACCCCGTTATCAGTCCTTTTTTATAACAGTGGCATTATGCAGTATTTGTCCCTTTGTGACCGGGATACTTAACTTAGCATAGTGTTCTCCTGGGTCACCTGTTTTGTACAATATTTCATGAGTTCCTTGTTTCACAATGATGCATAATATTCCATTATGTGAATATTCCAGAGCTTCTGTATCCATTCGTTTGTTGATGGGCACTTGGGTTGTTTCCAACTCTTTGCTATTGTGAACAAAGCCGCAATGAACATGGGTGTGCATATATCTGCTTGGGTGGCAGTTCCGGTTTCTTTAGTGTATATTCTTAGTAGTGGAATTGCTGGGTCAAATGTTATTTCTATTTCAAACTTTTTCAGAAAGCACCATACTGCCTTCCACAGTGGTTGCACCATTTTACACTCCCACCAATAGTGAAAAAGGGTTCCGATTTCTCCACAACCTCGCCAGCATGTGTTGTTTGCTGTTCTGTCAAATTTTGCTAATCTTATTGGGGTGAGATGATATCTCATAGTTGCTTTGATTTGCATCTCTCTTAGAGCTGGGGATTTTGAGCTCTTCTTCATGTGCTTGTTGGGCATCTGAATGTCTTCTTTGGTGAAGTGTCTGTTCATATCCTGTACCCATTTTCAATTGGGTTGTTTATCTTGTTGTGGTGCTCGAGTATTCTATAAATTCTAGATATCAGTCCCTTATCAGAAATGTCATTACCAAATATTACTTCCCACTCTGTGGTGTCCCCATTGTAGAAGGTTTTGGATATGCATAGGGATTTTTATTCTTAGAAGGTCCCTTTCGTGTATTCATTTATCCTTTCCTGGTTATAGGTTTTTCAGGATGCTTGGAAGACTGTTAATACTGTGGATTAGGGCTTCTTGAGTTCTTCCAAGCTTTACTCTAATGAAATATATAGTCTTTGATTTTAGTCCTAGGTCCTTGATCCACTTTGAGTTGGTTTTTGTGTATAGAGTGAGCTGTGGATCTTACTTGAGTTTTCTGCAAATGGTTTTCCAATTTTGCCAAAACCATTTTTTAAAAAGACTGTTGTTTCCCCACTTAACTGATTCCATCTCCTTATTAAAAAAAATAAAAATCAGTTGTCCATAGGTAGATTGGCTGGTTTCCGGGTTCTCAATTCTATTCCATTGATCTGTGTGTCTGTTGTCGTACCAGTACCACACTGGCTTGACCACTACTGCAGTGTAGTAGGATTTGAAATCAGGGAGTGAGATACCTCCTACCTTGTCTCTTATTTGGGGCTTCTTTCTATTCCAAATGAAATTGGAGATTGCCTTTTCTATCTAGTTGAAGAATGGAATTGATATTTGTATTGGGATTTCACTGAACATGTAAATTGTCTTTGGTAGTATTGTCATTTTTACAAATTGAGTGTTCTTATCCATGAGCAAGGGATATTCGTCCAGTTCTCCAGGTCTCTTTTTTGTTTCTTATAACAATGTTTTGTAATTTTCTTTGACTAGATCCTTTGTGTTCCTGGTTAGATTTACTCCCAAGTATTTAGTCTTGTGATTAGCTATTGTGAAGGGTATTGGGTTGTTTGTTTGTTTGTTTTTTAGCTCCAACTCTGTATTCTCTTTGTCACTGTAGAGAAATCCAATAGATTTTTGTATGTTGATCTTGTATACTGCCACTTTGCTGAACTGGTCAACTAAGTTCAGGAGTTTTCTTGCTTAGTCTTTAGGGTTTTCTTCTATCATATCATCTGCATGTAGAGATAATTTTACCTCCTCTTTGCCAATTTGGATCCCTCTTATTTCCTTCTTTTGTCTTATTGCTATCGCTAAGACTTCTAATACAACTGGGGAGGTGATAGTGGGCATTTTTGCCTAGTTCATGTTCTCAAAGGACATATCTTTAGTCTGTCTCCTTTGAGAACAATGTTGGCTCTCTGGTTTACGTATTTATTTTTTACTATGTTGAAGAAATTACCCTCTAATACTATTTTGTTGATTGTTTTAATCAGGAAAGGGTGTTGGATTTGTCAAAGGCCTTTTCTGCATTAATTGATAGGATCATGTGGTTCTTTTTCTTTGTTTTATTAATGTGATGAATTACACTGATTTTTTTTTTCTTATGATGAACCACCCTTGCATACCTGTTATGAATCCCACTTGGTCAGGGTGAATTTTTTTTTTTAATGTATTGCTGGATTCTATTGGCTGGGATTTTATTCAAGATTTTTGCATCTATATTCATGAGAGATATTGGCCTGTAGTTTTTTATTTTAGTGGTGTCTTTATCTAGCTTTGGTATCAAAGATATGTTTGCTTCATCTGAGAAGATACTTTGTGTTATTTGTATGTTTTTTAATTTATTGTGACCTAACATGCGATCTGTTTTGGAGACTTTCCACGCACATTGGAGAAGAAGAGAAACTGTGCTTTTTGGGAGTGAATAAACCCATAAATATCTATGAGATCAAGTTGGTTTATTATGTTTTAATTCTTCATTTCTTTCTGGTAGTTCTATCTTTTCTTAATGGTGTCCCACATAATTCTTAGGTTTTCTTCTTTTTTCTTCCTTTTTGATTCTGTTTTTTCTCTAGCACATCAGTGGTGACAATTCTATCATCTATTTCACTGGTTCTGTGTTCCATCTCTTTAACTCTGTTCATGTGTCCCTCCATCATGTTGACAGCATCTGAGATATTGGACCTCATATTTTGAATTGCAATTTCTTGTTTTTTCAGAGCCTCTAATGCCTTGTTTGTTTTATCTGCATAGTTTTGGCTTGTTTTTTTTAGCTCCTGCTGCTTTTTGCTTGCAGTGCCCTGTAATACCTCAAGTTTGTCTTTCACCCATTGAAAATATTCAATCATTGTTCCTTTAAATTCTTTTTCAGAACGTTTCATAAGAGTTTATGACTTCAGGAAATCCATTGATACTGTGTATCTTTTTGAGGGCAAGTCTTGCTTTGTGCTTGTGTAGGGTGTGCTGTAGCCTGCTTCTTTCTTAACATTGCTGTGATAGAGGTTTTTCATGCCTGAGGGGAAGGTGGGTTCTTGTTCTGAAGTCAATGCTACAAAAGAGGGCATGGTAGTTATGCTGATTCTTTCTGAACTTGTGAACCAAGGGGAGTTTCTGTTCAAGGCTTGAGAAAGTGGCCTCTTTTGTTGGATAATTGTTGCAGCTAACTCAGACCAAGGCATTCCAGATTAAAGACAGCTAGCTGACTGGATATGAGGAGATGCATGACTGAGTGTGGGGCAGGCAAGGGTGTGGCAGGTACTGGAGCAGATGTATGCTGGGTGGGCTTGTGCACAGATGCTCATAGGGTGGGCACCTGTAGGGACCTCACTCAGATTCTAGTTGTCCAGGTGGCCATGTGAAGGGACCTCACTCAGGTTGCAGCTGTCTGGCCCAGCAGGGCTTGTGACTGGAGGGGCTCTGCATGCAGTTTAGGCACAGCTCAACATGCAGTTTTGGTGGGGCTTGACACACGGTTCTGGTGTGGCTGGGTGTACCAATATTATATTCTTCTTTGATATATTCAATACTCTTTTCCAGCAGCACAGCTCAAAGGCATCAGTTCTTTATCTATCATCCCTAGTCATTGTCCAGCTTTTTGATGTATTGCAAGTAAATGTGAAGAGCATGGCCTGGATCAGGCTCACCTTAGTCTCCAGACTGATATCATTGCTCTTCATTACTTTGGAGAGGTCCCTAGAAGCAGACTTTGCCAATGTAATATGTCTTTTGATTTCCTGGCTGCTAGTACCAAGAGTTTTGATTGTTCAGCTCAGGAAACTGGAGCTGTTAAGACTGGTTCTAATTTTACCCATTAATATTATTCTAGCTCTTGTGGCCTAGTGGCAAGAAGTTGCACTGCACTCACAAATGTTCAGTGTTCAAAGCCACCAGCTGCTCTATGAGAGAAGGATGGGCAATTTCCTCACAATTAACTACCTCTGAAAACCCACTGAAGGGTCAGCTGTGGATTGGTTCTGACTCGATGGTACACCACCACCACCACAACATTACTACTTTCGTATCACAGAGTACAGGTAACATAGAGTCAGAAACAACTCATGGTTGACAGTCCAGTGGGTTTTCAGAGACAGTAAAGCTCTTGCAAGTTGATTGCCCACCTTTCCCCACATTAATTTCATAGAAATGAGTATTTAATTACTGAAACAGCATATGATCAAGAGCAATGGCGATGATGGAGGAAGTTTAAGCTGCTATGAAGGAATTGGCAAAAAAATAAGATCTCAGGAATTGATGGAATATCAATTGACATATTTCAACAAACAGATGCAGCTCTGGATGTGCTCACCAGGTTGTGCCAAGAATTCTGGAAGGCAACTACCTGGCAAACTGACTGGAAGAGATTTATATTTATTTCCAGTTCCAAAAAATGGTGTTGAAACAATATCATTAATCATTAATAACAATATCACTAATATCACATGCAAGCAAAAAATTATTTTTAAATGACTGGAATCCAGTTATCCATTATATCCATAGATAACTGCCAGAAATATAAGCTGTGTTTAAAAGAGGTTATAGCACCAAGGACATCATTGTCAATGTCAGATGGATCTTTGCTGATAGTGTAGAGGGTCCTATTTGTATTTTATTGAGTATGTAAAGGCATTTGACTGTGTAGATCACAACAAATTATGGATAATATTGAGAAGAATTTTGTTGGGGAAAAATAAAGTACAACATTATAATATAGTTCATTCATTTATACTCCCAAATGTACTCAATTGTCCTAGCCTACAGTGAGTTTGGGTAAGTTGAAAATAAACAGTGGTGTGAAAAGGTTGGGCTCCATTCTCCTGAGTTGTCAGCCCATGAAACCCTCCCTCTACTCCCTCAATTCACTTTGTATTGCATATCGCATATCCTATTCCAGATTGTTAATGATATATGTATACACACACACACACACACACACACACACACACTAATTACTCATTCCTTTCAGATGGTACTTACCGTTATTCAGTGCTGTGTTTGTTATCCATTCAATCTTTTCCTGCTCCCACTTCCAAGTCCATCATGTTTTTTTATAACAATGGTCTTATGCAGTACTTGTCCTTTTCTGACTGAGATATTTCACTCAGTATAATGTCATCGATATTCACCCATGTTGTGTAGTGTTTTACAAGTTCATTGTTTTACCAGTGTAGTGTAATATTCAATTGTGTGATTGTATCACAGTTTTCCTATTCATTTGTTTGTTGACAGGCACTGGGATGTTTCTATCGCTTTGCTATTATTAATAATGCTATGAAACATGAGTGTGCACATATCTGTTTGTACATCGGTTCTGAAATCTTTACAGTATATTCCCAGTAGTGAAATAACTGGGTCAAATGGTATTTCTAGTTCCAGCTTTTTGAGAAAGCACCAGAATACCTTCCCTAGTAGTTGCACCATTTTATATTCCCACCAGTAGTGAATGAGAGTTCTAATCTCTCTACATCCTGGCCAGCAATTGTTTGCTGCCCAGTTGAAATTTGCTCTTGTTGCTGGGGTGAGATGATATCTCACTGAAATTTTGTGTTCAATCTCGTTAATAGCTGGGGATTTTGAACACTGCTTCGTGTGTTTGTTGACCATCTGACTATCTTCTCTGGTGAAGTGTCTGTTCATATCTTCTGTCTTTTTTGTGATTGAGTTGTTTGCCCTTTTCTTGTTGAGGTGTTGGAATATTCTATAAATGTTAGATATAAGTCACTTATCAGACATGTCATTGCCAAATATTTCTCCCAGTCTGTGAGTTTCCTTTTTTTCTTGTTGGAGAAGGGGTTTTTTTAATGTGCATAAAGATTGTATTTTTATAAGGTCCTATTCATTTATTTTTCCTCTCCTGCTTGTAGGTTTTTCCATTATGTTTTGAAGTCTATTTGTGCCATAGATTATGTCTTCTAGAGTTGTTTCTAGGTTTTCTTTGATTAAGTTTGTAATCTTTGGTTTCATTTCTACTTTACTGATCTATCTTAAGTTGATTTTAGTGTAGGAGTGTGAGTCTTGCTTCAGTTTTCTGCAGGTGGTTTTCCAATTTTGCCAGCACCATTTGTTAAAGATGCTGTCATTTCTTCAATTTCTTTTGTCTCCTCTATCAGTTGACCATAGGTAGATTAGTTAATTTCTAGTTCCATTGATCTATATGTCTACCACTGTACCAGAACCATACTATCTCAAGTGTTTTAGGATATGAGATCAGGGAGTGTGATGCATCCTACCTTGTTTATCTTTTTATAAGTATGCAGAGAACTCTGGTGGTCTTGTGGTAAGAAACTATGCTGCAACTTCTAAGGCACACAGTTCTAATCCATTAGCTGCTCTGCAGTGTGATATACTGAAAACTCACTGGAGGGTCAGCTATAGGTCATTTCCAACTCAGCAGTGCTGAAACACCAACAGTGCTTTGCTTATTAGGAGGTCACTTTCTATTCTGGCCAAAATTGGAAATTGGGGGGTTTTTTTGGTGTGTTTTTTATTTTATGTCATTGAAGAACAGAATCAGTCACTGTTTTGGGATTGCATTGAATCCCTCGACTGGTTTTGGAAGAATTGTCCTTTTCACAATGTTGAGTCTTCCTATCCAGTGACATGGTATATTCTTCCATTTATCTAGGTTTCTCTTTCTCTCTCTCTCTTTTTTTTTTTAAACTTATTTTATACTGGTTTACTTACAAAGTTCATATACATTGTTTTCCACACTGGATCTTTTCCATTTCCTTTAACCCCAAACTCCCTTTACTAAACAAATTGTGTGAACTTATGATTACTCTCCCCTCCCTCCACCCTGCCTTGTCTATCCTCACCCTTCTGTTCCTCCCGCCTTCCCCACCTTGGAGCCTCATACACATTTTACTAGTTATCTTTCCATTTCTACAATAATGGTCTTATACAGTATTTGTCTTTATGGAACTAAGTTCACTTGGCATAATGCTCTCCCATTACTACAACATTAGATAGTAATTTCCAAAAGCATTATAATAATTTTTCAATCCATTTTGTTGTGGTTGGACATTTGAGCTGTTTCCATGTTTCCTAAAGTAGTATTTTACAATTTTTAAAATAGGTCTTTTATGTCTAGTTACATTTGTTCCCAAGTATTTAATCCCATGATTAGCTATTATAATTTGCTGTTGTTTTTCTTGTTTCCTTTTTTAATGTTCTTTTCACTACATTAGAGAAATACAATTGATTTTGTATGCTGATCTTGTGTCATGATTTTTGCTGAATTGGTTGACTATGTTCATCATATTTCTTGCTAAATCTGTAGTGCTTTTTAAGTATACTATCATACCATCTACATATAGGAATAGTTTTACCTCATCTTTGCCAATTTGGATGCTTCTTATTTATTTCTCTTGCCTTATTGTTCTCACCAAGACTTCCAATACAATATTGAATAGGAGTGGTGATAGTGGGCAATCTTACCTAATTCCTGTTTTCAAGGGCTATTTGTGGCTTTGTTAAAACGATTATTTTATATTGGTTTGCTTATAAATTTTGCATACATTGTGTTTCACACTATTTTTCATTCACATTATGTTTCATGCAGTCATTCTCATGCATTATGTCTTATAAAATTAATCACTATTAGTCTATGCCCGTAATTACCCTGTCTTTTCAAGTCTCCCCTGGATATTTCCTATTTTCTTTACCCTCTCCTTCCACCCACCAAATTGTTTCTATGCTATGATTTTGCCCCTACCCATCCTCACCACTCTGCTCTCAGCCCTTCCTTCCTTGTGTCCCCATACATGTTTTACTAGTTATCCTTCTATTTTTACAACTTATGATGCATTTGTCCTTATGAGACTGAGCTAGTTCACTCAGGACAATGCTCTCCAGCAGTCTCTCCCAAGTTATTCAGTATTTTTCAAAATAGTTGCTCCTGAGCATTGCATAGTATTCTGTTGTGTGAATACACCATATTTTATTAACCCATTCAGTTGTGGTTGAACTTTTAGGCTGTTTCCATATTCCCATGATGATGAATATTGCTGCTATGAACATTGGGGTACAAATCTTCATTTGTGATCAAGGGGAATGTCTTTAATCTCTGTCCATTGAAGATGATGTTGGCTGTTGGTATAGTATATCGTCAATTGGAAGGATCATGTGATTCTTACCCTTTTATAGCTGTAGTGGATTACATTTGTTGTTTTTCTCTAAATATAATTTTTATTTTATATTGTTTTACTCACAAAGTTGGTGTACATAATTTGCTGGTTTTCTTTTATTCTTGCACACCTGTTAATGAACTCCACTTTGTCATGATTTACTAGTCTTTTGATATACTCTTTGATTCTATTAGCTAGAATGTGTTCAGAATATCTATTTTGACAGTGTCTTTGCCTCTTTAGTAGCAAGGATATGTTTGTTTAACAGAATGAATCTGTGAGTATTCCTTCTTTTACTCCTTCCTAAATTTATGTAGAATCAATGGAAGTTCTTCTCTGAATATCTGGTGCAATTTGCTGATAAGACTGTCTGGTCCAGAGCTTTTAAAAAAATACTTTAAACAAAGGGATTTATTTTTAAAATTTTATTTTATTAATTTTAATGAACACTTACAGAGATTTTGGATTTCCATTCATTCATTGTTGCACTTTTCGCCCTGCCCAGCCCTCCCCTCCACAGTTTGCTCCTTTCTTTGAAGAGTAAAAGAAAAATTCCTTCTTTGGTATACAATCCCCCCACACCCTTCCCACTGCCCTGAGTACAGTCTACTATACAACCTTAATTCTGGACTCTTATGATAACCATAATACCCTATCATAGATGGTTTTTAAATTATTCTCTCCCTCATCTATTTCGATGCAGTATACATAATTTATCCAGTTTTTCTCAGTTTTACGCCAACCCTGACGTCAGTCTCATTCTACAACAGTGGCACCATGCAGTATTTATCCTTTTGCACCTGAGATATTTCACTCAGCTTAATGTCCTCCAGGGTCACCCATTTTGAGTAATATTGCATGAGTTCCTTGTTTTTCAATGTAGTGTAGTACGCCATTGTGTGAATATACCACAGCTTCTCTATCCATTTCTTTGTTGATGGGCACCTGGGTTGTTTCCAACTCTTTGCTAT
>NW_006400161.1:750111-758686 GCF_000299155.1 Elephantulus edwardii
CCATTTTTCTATTGGATTATTACCTTTATCTTGTTGTGGTGGGGATTTATTTATATAAGCTTTCTTTTTTTAATGACAAGCGATATGCTTTCCTTTAAATTAGATTGTTACATTGCATGATAATGCATTATTTTCTTTCTCTTCTTTTTACTTTTATTTTTTAAAATCTGCACACGTCCTTCATTGACATTGTGTTATCAAGTCAAATACAACCCATAGTAACCTTATAAACAACAGATCTGAACCCTGTCTTATCCTGTGCTATCCTGACACAAGAATGTTCATTGAGACAATCACTGTGTCAATGACCTGGCTGAAGGTCTTTCTCTCCTTTGCCAACCCTCCACCTTTCCAAGCATCATGTCTTTCTCCAGGGAAGAGTCCTTCCTAGCAACGTGCCTAAGCTATAAGAGGTAAAACTTTATCATCTTTGCCTCCAAGAAGCACTCTAGCTGCTCTTTCTCCAAGACATGTTTGTTTGTTCTTTTGGCAGTGCATGGGATGTTCAGTACTCGTTTCAAACACCACAGCTCAAAGTTACCAATTCTTCTTCTATCATCCTTGATCATTGTTAAGCATCTGAGATGCATACCAAGTGATATTAAAGACCATGGCCTAAATCAGACAAACCTTAGTAATCAAACTGACACCATTACTCCTCAGTAATTTGAAGTGGTCAATGATTGCAGACATTCCCAGAGCAAGTAAGTTTCCTGATTTCCTTACTGCTAATGGTAAAAATGTGTTTTTTTGATGTTGAGATGCAATCCATATTGAAGGCTGCATTTTTTTAAATCTTATGCAACAGGGTATCATCCAGGAAGAGTGCAAATGGTCATTGCAAAGACGAAGAGGAAGAGAAGACCAAAATGGATGTCAGAAGAGACTCTGAAAATTGCACTAGAGCACAGAGAAGCCAAAGCACAAGGAAGAATTCAAGATACTAAAGAGTTGAATAGAAAATTTCAAGCGGCAGCATGGGATGACAAAGTAAAATATTACAATGAAATGTGCGAGGAATTGGAGTCAGAAAATCAAAAGGGCCGAACTCGCTCAGCATTTCTTTTTTTTTTCTTTTTTTTTCAGCATTTCTTAAGCTCAAGGAACTGAAGAACAAATTCAAACCTCGAGTTGTTATAATCAAGGATGCTTTCGGCAGAATATTAAATGATCCAGGACGTAAACTGAGTCACTGTATTGAAAGGAATTGGAAGACACAGAAGAATTTTATGAAACAACATATGAGCAAGAGCCTATGGTGATGAAAGAAGTCCAGGCTGCTTTGAAAGAAATAGCAAAAAAATGAGGCCCCAGGAATAGATGGTATACCAACTGACATATTTCAGCTAACGGATGCTGCCCTGGACATGCTCACCAAGTTGTGTCAAGAAATTTGGAGAACAACCACTTGGCCAACTAACTGGAAGAGATAAATATTTGTTCCCATCCCAAAGAAAGATGACCCAACAGAGTGTGGGGACTATAGAACAATCTTATTGATTTCACAGGCAAGCAAGATTCTACTGAAGCTTATCCAAAAATGAGTGGAACAGCACATCAGCAGAGAAGTGCCAGAAGTCCAGGCTGGGTTTAGAAGGGGTCGTGGTACTAGGTTTATTGTAGCTGATGTTAGATGGATCTTAGCTGAAAGCAGGGAATACCAGACTAATGTATATCTGTGTTTCATTGATTATGCAAAGGTGTTTGACTGTATGGATCATAACAAACTGTGGCTGACTCTGACAAGAATGGGAATCCCAGAACACTTGATTATGCCATACCTGGACCAGGAGGCAGTCATCAGAAACAGAGCAAGGAAACACTGTATGGTTCAAAATTGGGGAGGGCGTATGCCAGGGATGTATCCTATCTCCATACCTTTTCAACCTGTATGCAGAACATTCGGGAGGCTGGGCTCTATGAGAAGAAATGAGGCATCAGGATTGGTGGAAGATCTATCAACAGTCTGCATTATGCAGATGACACAACACTGCTTGCTGAAACTGAGGAGGACCTGAAGCACTTGCTGCAGAGGGTCAAGGACTGCAGCCTCCAATATGGATTGAGGCTCAATATCAAGAAGACAAAGATTCTCACAACTGGACCAATTGGCATCATCAGGATGGATGGTGAAGAGATTGAGATTGTTCACAGCTTTAGTTTGCTTGGGCAATGACCAAGGAGGATAGAAGAATTGATGTCTTTGAGCTGTGGTGCTGGAGAAGAGTATTGAGAGTACAATGGACTGCTAGGAAAACAAACAGATTCATCCTGGAAAGGGTTAAACAGGGTGGCTCCTTGGAGGCAAGGATTCTGAGGCTCCGTCTAACATACTTTGGACATGTTGTAAGGAGAGACCAGTCCTTGGAGAAGGACATCATGCTTGGGAGGGTGGAGGGACAGCGCAGGAGGGGAAGGCCCTCTATGAAGTGAATTGATTCAGTGACTGGGGTAATCAGGATGGGAGCGTCAGAGACAGTGCAATTAGCACAGGACAGAGCAGTTTAGGGCTGTTGCACATAGGGTAGCTATGAGTTGCAAGTGACTCAACGGCACTTAACAACAATAACAAGTGCTTCAAATCCTCCTCACTTTCAGCAAGCAAGGTTGTGTCATCTGCATAATGCATATTGTTGATGAATCTTCCTCTGATCTAGATGGCACATTCTTCTTCAGAGTCCAGCTTCTCAAATAATTTGCTCAGAATACAGATTTAATAGGTATGGAAAGAGTATTCAACCTGATGAACTCCCTTCTTGATTTTAATTCATGTTGTGTTCCCTTGCTCTGTTCACACTACAGCCTTTTGGTCTAGGCATACGTTTTGGATGAGCATGATTAAGTGCTCTGTGATTCCCATTCTTTTCAATGTTAGACATAACTCGTTATGATCGACAGAGTCAAATGCCTTTGCATAATTGTTGTTGTTCTTGATTGCCTTCAAGTCTAGCACGACTCATATCAACTCCAAGAACAAAATGCCTGAAGCTCCTCTACAACTATGGACCTTTATCAAAGGTCATAGAGTTTCTGGAGGCATGTTGTTTAGAAAGTGGATACCAATTAATAAAGCATAAATAGAAATTTTTCTGGTATTCTTTACTTTCAGCCAGGATCCATCAGATATCAACAATGATATCTCTGGTGCCATGACCTCTTCTAAATCCTACTTAAACTTCTGGAAGTTCCCTATGTATGTACTGTTCTAGCCATTTTTGAATGATCTTCAGCAGTATTTTGTTTGCTTGTGATAGTAACGATATTGTTCAATAGTTTCCACATTCTGTTGGATGACCTTTCTTTGCAATGGGATCGTCAGGCAGAAAGCTGTCCTCCAAATTTCCTGGCATAGGATGGTGAGTGCATCCAGGGCTGCATTTGTTAATTGAAACAAGTAAATTTGTATCGTATCAATTCTTGGAGCCTTATTTTTTGCCTTTGTCTTCAATGCAGCTTCAATCACCTCCTTCATTACCATTGGCTCCTGCTTATATGGCACTTTTCTAAAATTTTTTGAGTGTCAGTCAGTTCTTTTGGTACAATGATTCTGTGTGTTCCCTCCATGTTCTTTTGATACTTCTTGGGTTATTCAATAACCCATGGCATTTTTTAATTTTGTAACTCAGCTTAAATTTGTTTTCTAATTCTCTCAGCTTCAGAAATGCAGACTAAGTTCTGGTGAGTTTCAGTTAGAATTTGTTAGAGTGTTGGTTTTCCATAAAATTTCATTATTAATAATTTTGTTTCAGTTGGTTCTGTTGTGTTTCATTTCTTATTTGGATTGTGTCTTTTTTTCTTTTCCTTGTTAGCTTTGTCAGTGGTTTGTCAATTTTATTGGCCCTTCTGAAGAACTGATTCAGTTCCTCTTTTTTTTATGTGCTGACTTTATTTTTAATGTTTGGTATTTGTAAGTCTTTTAAAAATATTCAGGGTGGTTTTTTTCCTTAAAAAAAAAAGCAACCGAGAACCCAGCCCAGCCAGGAGATGGGCCTGAAAACTGGAA
Organism: Elephantulus edwardii; assembly: GCF_000299155.1. Classification (NCBI taxonomy): domain Eukaryota; kingdom Metazoa; phylum Chordata; class Mammalia; order Macroscelidea; family Macroscelididae; genus Elephantulus; species Elephantulus edwardii. Next base: position 754,115 of record NW_006400161.1, read on the forward strand.
TTTAACTAAGGTCCCAGCACATGCTCAATTGGTGAGAGATTGTGAGTGCCCTGCCTGGCCCCTGCACCCAACTTTAGGCACCTTGCCTGGTGCCCAATTCCACATACGGTGCCCTCTGCCCACCTCTATGCCCCACCTATCTCTATGTTCTACCCACCTCCATGCTCCTCCCACCACTCCTCAGTGACTTCAGATCAAGAACTTACCACCTCAAGCATGAAAAACTCGACTACAGCAACGTCATGAAAGAAACAGGCCACCTCACAAACTACACAACCTCAAAACAAGATGTCACCCCCCCAAAAAGTGACACAGTACCAATGGATTTCTTGAAGCCAGAAAGTTTGATGGAACTTTCTGACACAGAATTTAAAAGAATAATGAGTGAATATTTTCAAGGGATAAAGGACAAACTTCAAGAATTATAGGACACTGTAAGCAAACACCAGGAGGAGCTTAAAAAACAATCCAAAACATTGCAGATAAAACAAATGAGGCATTAAAGCCTCTGGGAAAACAAGAAATTGCAATCCAAAATATGAGGTTCAATGTTTCAGATGCTGTCAACATGATGGAGTTGAAGAGATGGAACACAGAACCAGCGAAATAAAAGATAGACTTGTCACCACTAATGTGCTAGAGCAAAAAGTAGAATTAAAAAGGAAGGAAAAAGAAGAAAACCTAAGAAAAGGTGGGACACCATCAAGAAAAATAACATGTGCATCATTGGAATCCCAGTACAGGAAGAAGCAAGTAAAGGAAATAAAAAAGTTGTGGAAGAATTATTAGGAGAAAACTTCCCAGGCATAATGAAGAATATTGTTGTTATTGTTGTTATTATATACCATTGAGTTGCTTGCAACTCTTAGTGACACTATGTACAACAGCCTAAAACATGCTTTATCACATTCCCATCTTATTGTCCCTGACACACCTATCCCCATTACCCTAGTGACCGAATCAATTGATCTCAATGAGAGTCTTCCTTTCCTGTGATGCCCCTCAACACTCCCAAGCATGACATCCCTCTCCAAGGAATGGTCCTTCCTTGCAACATGTCCAAAGTATGTCAAACAAAGTCTCAGGATCCTTGCCTTTAAGGAGCAGCCTGGCTTCACCCTCTCCAGGACAAACTTGTTTGTTCTCCTAGGAGTCCATGGTACATTCAATACTCCCTTGAGCATCAAAGCTCAAAGGAATCAGCTCTCCTTCTATCATCCCTAGTCATTGTCTAGCTTTCTGATGCAAAGTAAGCAATGGCAAAGACCATGGCCTGTATTAGGCACAACTTAGTCTCCAGACTTAAATAATTGCTCCTTAGTACCTTGGACAGGTCTCTGACAGCAGACTTTCCAAAAGAAATTTGTCTTTTAATTTCCTGGGTTCTGGTACCAAGAGTGTTGATCATAGAACCAAGGAAACTGAAGCTGTCAACAATCTCAATCTTTTCACCATCTATGATGATGCTGTCAATTGGACCAGTGGTGAGAATCTTTGTTTTTTTGACGTTGAACTTCAATCCATATTGAAGGCTGTAGTCCTTGACGTGCTGCAGCAAGTGCTTCAGCTCCTCCTCAATTTCAGCAAGCAGGGTTGTTTCATCTGCATCGACAAATTGTTGATGAGTCTACCTCCAATCCTGATGTCACACTTCGCAAAGAACCCAGCCTCCAGGATAATCTGTTCTAGATATATATTGAAAAGATATGGAGATAGGACACATCTTTGACACACACCCTTTCCAATTTTGAACATGCAGTGTGTCCTTGCTCTGTTCTGAAGACTGCCTACAGTTTTGCATAAGCACAATCAAGTGTTCTGGGATTCTCATTCTTCTCAAAGTCAGTCACAGTTTGTTGTGGTCCACACAGCCAAATGTTTTTGCATAATCAATGAAACACAGATAGACATTTCTCTTGTAGAATCTGTTTTCAGCCAAGATCCATCTGACATTAGCTATAACATCCTTAGTGCCACTGCCTCTTTTAAATCCAGCCTCCACTTCAGGCAGTTCTCTGTTGATTTGCTGTTCCAGTCATTTTTGGATGATCTTCAGAAGAATCTTGCTTGCATATGGTATCAATGATACTGTTTGATAATTTCCAAACTCTGCTGGATTACCTTTCTTTGAAATGGGAACAAATATAGATCTCTTCCAGTCAGTAGGCCAAGTGGTTGTCCTCCAGATTTCTTGGCACAACTTGGTGAGCACATCCAGGGTAGCATCGGTTTGGTTTGTTGAAATATATCAGTCTTCATGAGAGAATATATATACATTCAAGAAGTTGAGCAAACACTATACACAATAGACCTCAAAAGAAAACACCAAGGCATACCATAGTCAAATTTGCCAGAACCAAAGATAAGGAGAGAATTCTGAAAGCAGAGAAGGAGAAACAAAGAGTAACCTATAAAGGAGAGCAGATAAGATTAAGTGAAGATGTCTCAGCAGAAACCATGTTAGCAAGAAGACAGTGGAATGACAAATATTGAACACTCAAGGAACATAATTGTCAACCAAGAATATTGTACCCAGTAAAATTGTCTATCAAATATGAAGGAGAAATCAAGATATTCCCAGAAAAAACCCCACAAAACCAACAAACCAAAAAACAGAACCTAAAGGAGCTTGTAAAAACAAAACCAGAGTTGCAGGAAACTCTGAGAGACAACATTTTACAGAGGTGCCACAGAAGGAAGGATGGGACAAAGTAACTAACAACTACACCAAAAAGAACACAACACAATGATAGCAATAAAACCGTGCCTCTCAATAATCACACTGAACATGAATGGTTTAAATGCACCACTGAAGAGAAAAACAGTAGCAGATTGGCAGATTGGATAAAAACTCAAAAATACATTAATATGCTATCTACAAGAGACACATCTGAAAAGTGAAGATAAGGAAAGACTAAAAACAAAAGGGTGGGGGAAAAATATACCAAGCAAATAGCAATCAGAAAAAAGCAGAAGTAGCAATATTAATCTCTGATAAAATAAATTTCAATGGAAAAGCCATCATAAAGGATAAGGAAGGTCACTACATAATGATTAAAGGATCAATAGAACATAAGAACATAACAATAATAAATGTCTATGCAACAAATGATAGACCTGTAAAATATATAAAACAAACGTTAATAAAACTGAAAAAGGAAATCGACAACACTACTATAATAGTTGGAGACTTTAATACACCCCTCTCAAGGAAATATAGAACTACCAGAAAAAAACTCAACAAAGATGCTCAAGAATTAAACCACACAATAAACCAACTCGAACTTATAGATATTTATATGCTAATGCACGCCAAAAATCCCCACAGTACGCCTTCTTCTCCAATGTGCATGAACATTCTCCAGAATAGATCACATTTTAGGTCATAAGACAAGCATCAATAAATTAAAAAACATCAAAATACTACAAAGCATCATCTCAGACCACAATGCTACAAAATTAGAAATTAATAACAAGAGGATAAAGGAGAAAAACCCGATACATTTGGAAGCTGAACAGCACCTTGCTTGAACATAACTGGGTACTGTAAAAAATAAAAAATGAAATTAAAATGTTTCTTGAAACAAATGACAATAAAAAACCATTTACCAAAACCTCTAGGAAACAGCCAAAGCAGTAATCAGAGGTCAATTTATAGCAATAAGCAAACACATCAAAAGACAGGAAAAAATATCCATTGACTCTCTAAATAAGAGATGAAATGTGCAGCATCACAAAAGAACCAAGTAAAATAAAAAGGCTAACGAAACCGCCAACTGAAACCGATTTGCGGACACGTGTTCTAGAGTGGGACCTGTGCGGATTAAAAGAGGGACAGGGACACGAGAGAGGGGGGCCAGACAAAGATCTCTGATCAAGCCCCGAGTTTATTCAATAATTCCACAGATATTTTTAGGGAAACTACAGAAGCCCAGCCCCAAAATATCAGTTTACAGGAGGTAGGAGGGGCATGCCCAGAGGCAGTGACCCAGGGATGGGCGAGGCTGCCTTATGCTGAGCTTGGCCTCTCCGTGTCTGCAGTGGGTATGTGAAATGAAGTCCACGGGAAAAATAGTGTTGCTCGTGCCAGAGCCAAGAGAGCTCAGGATGGTTTCCTACAGAATCCCCCTTCTTTAGTTTATAAAGGCCGCAGGTACTCATGTCTGTCTTAGGCTACATGCCTTAGCATACTTCTTTCACACAGGTTCTTTGTCCATCATCGGAACACAGGGCAGCACTGGCCCTGTTCCCGTCTTAGGTGGGTAACCAGGCAAGTGAAAAGAAGAAGGCATGCTAATTCCGTCATTGACAATGAGCCCCTTAAAAAAGGGTGACGGGTCCTTGACCGCGTCCCCTTAACTTTTTGGCCATAATTGATTGATTGATTATACATTCTTTTGCTTTGTTGTTGTTGTTGTTATGTGCCGTCGAGCCGTTTGCGACTTATAGTGACCCTATGCACAACAGCCCTAAACCCTGCTCTATCTTGTGCCAACCGCACTGCCTCTGACACACCCATCCCGATTACCCCAGTCACCAAATCAATCCATCTCATAGAGGGTCTTCCCCTCC
>NW_006400161.1:773804-784840 GCF_000299155.1 Elephantulus edwardii
TGCTATCCCAATGCAAACACCAATTCCATTCTTCAACAAGATGGAAAAGGCAATCTCTAATTTCATTTGGAATGGAAAGAGGCCCCAAATAAACAAAGCACTCCTTAAAAAGAGGGACAAGGTAGGAGGCATCTCACTCCCTACACTGCCATGGTGGTCAAGACAGCATGGTACCGGTACAATGACAGACACATAGATCAAAGGAATAGAATAGAGAATCCAGAAATCAGCCCATCTACCTATGGTCAACTGATTTTTGACAAGGAGATGAAATCAGTTAAGTGGGGAAATGACAGTTTTTAACAAATGGTATTGGCAAAATTGTGAAACCATCTTCAGAAAACTCAAGCAAAACCCACACAACACTCCATACACAAAACCCAACTCAAATGGATCATGGCCCTAGAACTAAAACCAGGGACTACAAACTTCATTAAAGAAAAGGTTGGAAGAACTCTAGAAGTCCTAATGCACAACATAAATAGTCTTCCAAGTGTCCTGAAAAATCTACAACCAGAAGATAAAATAAATGAATGGGGCCTTCTAAGAATCAAATTCCTATTCACATCCAGAACCTTTTCCAACAGAGTAAAAAGGGAAGCCACAAACTGGAAAAAAAAACCTTGGTAATGACATGGCTGATAAGGGTTTATATCTAGAATTTATAAAATACTCGAGCACCACAAAAGAGAAAGCAAACAATGCAACTGAAAAATGGGCACAGAATATGAAGTCACTTCACCAAAGAAGACAATCAGATGGCAAACAAATACATGAAGAAATGTTCAAAATACTTAGCTCTAAGAGAGATGCAAATCAAAACAACTATGAAATATCATCTCACCCCAGTAAGATTAGCAAAATTCAACAGAGCAGCAGACATCAAATGCTGGTGAGGTTGTGCTGAAACTGGAACCCTTATTCACTGTCAGTGGGAGTATGAAATGGTGCAACCACTATGGAAGGCAGCAAGGCGCTTTCTCAATAAGTTGCAAATAGAAATACCATTTGACCCAGCAATTCCACTACTGGGCTATTTCCACAACTACCACCCGAGCAGATATATGCACACTCATGTTTATTGCTGCTTTGTTCACAATAGCAAAGAGTTGGAAAACACCCATTGCCCATCAACAAATGAATGGATAGAGAAACTGTTGTATATTCACACAATGGAATGCTTTGTGCCTTGAAATCAAGGAACTCATGAAATATTATTCAAAATGGATGACTCTGGAGGACATTATGCTCAGTGAAATGTCTCTGGCACAAAAGGATAAATACCGCATAGTGCCACTGTTGTAAAATGGGACTGACATCAGTATTGGGGGAAGTTAAGAAAAGAAGGTTTACTGCATTAAAACAATGAAGAAGTATTTTAAAGTTATACATGATTAGGTATTATTTTCATGACAAGAGTCCAGAATTAAGAGCTGTATAGTAAAGTGGACTTGTGGGTGGGATGGGAATTGTATAACAATGAAAGAATTTTTTTTTCTTCAAGGAGAAGAGTGAACTGAGAGGTCAGTTGGGTAGGGAGGAAAGTGTGTATCAATGTATGAATGGAAATCCAATGTCTCTGTAAACTTTCATTAAAAGTTTTTTTTAAAAAAGGGCAACCAACAGCAATACTCTGTTCAAAAAACATTTGAAATATGTATAATTCCAAAATAGTTACAAGAAAATGACAATTTAGAGTCCACAGCAACACTTTCTATTCATATGTGTCCCCGAGGGAGGAAAAAACCACACAACTGGTACATAGTAGTCTGAAAAATCAAAACTTGGACTTTTGAGGCAAAAACAACATAGCCAAAACTTATTTAGCTAAATGAGTGCAATCAAGTATTTTTGAAGAAAATCAGGCTTTTCTGCTCCAGCTGAAAAGAAACATTAATTCAGTGGCACAGGAGGACACCATCACCACCTCCTCCCGCCAATCCCTGGGAGCCTTTCACTTTTCAAAACACAGCCCCAGTGGAGATTATGTCAAAGTCTGGCTAGAGATCACTATACCGCCACAGTGGACAGCCCCATATGTCCATCACCAGTTTCTCTTCTGGAGCTGAGGGTCCCTGCTCCTGAAAGAAAACAGCAATGGTGCACCTCCCCCACATCAGTTGGCCACCAAGCATAAGCCCTGTCATTGCCACCAACTGACCCCACACTTGCCTTCCTATGTAGAATTGCCAAATACTAACCAGGGAAGAGAAAACCTTCCACATGTGATTTCATTGGACTTCCTGAATTTTAGTTCATTGTTCTTAGCTGGGGTCTGGGGCAGAAGCTCAGATGTCCCTTTCTCTGGCCAACTGTCACTCCATGTACCCTCTATATGTGCATGTGAGTTTTCCCTTCTCCATCTCTCACTGTCCCTTCCATCCTGTCTCTTCCTTGCCAGTCTGCAGAGAAGGGCCATGACCTGCGTGTGACTTGTCCATTGAAATTTCAGGCCCTTCCCCAACAAACTTTTCTACCAGTACTGGGGAGATGTCCAGTGGTGACAAAATGGGGTTGTTGCCCTTACAAGCCATCTTTGGTGAGAGACAAGCTTCTTGCTGTTAATTTTTTTTTAAATACTTATCCTTAAATTACTGTTGATTTAATTGTCTAGAAGGATTTCTGGGACAAATCCTTTCCTCTGAATCCCCTGCAAAGCAAAAATGTCCTCTCCAGAACAGAAAGGTTTTCAGGATTGGAACATAGGGCACCCATCTCAATGGTTTCCAGACAAGCTGGTGCAAGGATGCGTGTGGGCTACAGGATCGATGAACGACTTTGAAGATCTTTCAGAGATATGCATGGTAATGGGGTCAGAGCTTCTTCTGCAGAACCAAGCTTCCCTCTCTACCCTGGAACCAGGTGGCTTCCCTGATCCTGAAGCACAGAGCCAAAGCTCCCTCTAAAGTTGACATAGACTCTTGGCCTGCTCAGCACAGTCTGTCAAGAGCATGATACTGAATGAGCTACCTTCTACCAAAAGAAAATAAACAAATAACCCCAAGAATTCAGCAAAAAGTGCAATTTCCTTTTGGGAAGTAAGTTTCCCACAAACCATAAATACCTCATCATCTCTCCTTTTCATCTATTCAGTACCTTAAAAAGAAAACGGACAAAATGCGTACAGCAGTAAACCTCTGAATGGCATTGAGGGCTGTGTGTATCCTGTAGTTCACTCTTGAACTGACTCAGTCCTTGTTAATATTTTCAATAGTTTTTCTACTTATTGTTCCATTTATTTCTGCCCTAATTTTTATAATTTTCTTTCTCTTAGATATTGTAACTTTCTATTGTTGCTCTTTTTATATTTGTTGGAGACATTGAGCTAAATAGCCGATTTTCAAATTTTCAATCGTTCTTCCCTTTAGATATGTTTACTTGTTGCTATGAATTGACCTTGTATACGGCTTTTCTTGTCTCTGAGTAGTTTTGGTAAATTGTGTTTTCATTATAATTTGTTTCAAAAACATTTTATTAAGTTTTTATTGTGCTTGCTTCAGAGGGTCAAGGACTGCAGCCTTCAATATGGATTGAGGCTCAATGTCAAGAAGACAAAGATTCTCACCACTGGACCAATTGGCAGCATCAGGATGGATGGCGAAGAGATTGAGATTGTTAACAACTTTAGTCTGCTTGGCTCCACAGTCAACACTCTTGGCACCAGCAGCCAGGAAATTAAAAGACACATTGCAATGGGAAAGTCTGCTGTTAGGGACCTCTCCAAAATACTGAAGAGCAATGGTGTCTCTCTGGAGAGTAAGGTGCGTTTGATACAGGCCATGGTCTTCACAATCACTTGCTATGCATCAGAGAGTTGGACAATGACTAGGAGGATAGAAGGAGAACTGATGTCTTTAAGCTGTGGTGCTGGAGAAGAGTATTGAGGGTACCATGAACTGCTAGGAAAACAGATTCATCCTGGAAAGGGTTAAACCAGGCTGCTCCTTGGAGGTAAGGATTCTAAGGCTTCGTCTGACATACTTTGGACATGTTGTAAGGAGGGACTGATGATTGGAGAGGGACATCATGCTTAATACGGTGGAGTGACGGTGCATGAGGGGAAAGCCCTCTATGAGGTGGATTGATTTAGTGACTGGGGTAATCGGCATGGGTGTATCAGAGACAGTGCGATTGGCACAGGACACTGCAGAATTTAGAGCTATTGTACATAGGGTCACTATGAGTCGCAAGCGACTTGACAGCACATAACAACAACAACAACAACAACGTGATCTGAGTGAAGTTTACAGAGAAAATTGGTTTTACTTTCAGTAATTTGCATATCACATTATGTGACACTGAGTATGATGCACACATCATAAAACTAGTGTTTGTACTTCCTCCTTGTGTTTCCTCTTTCCATAAGTCCATCGTACTTACTCCTTCTTGCCTTCTGAGCTTTATTTCTCGGCAAATAAAATCCTTCTGATCTTTTACGGTTGATTATACTGGGAAATTTTTCTTCTTCTTAGTGTTAACGGGGAAGCTCTCCTTGCCAGAAGGCAGGAGTGTGGTGGTGGGGAGTGCAGGGATCGTGGCAAGCTTTCGAGTGGACTGCTTTTCCGGGAATGTGTTTGACGTGAAGGTTTGCTCTGTCCCTGGAGTGAGGCTAGCCAGCCTGGGCCTAGGGTTTGAACCAGGAGGCGGCCTTAAGCCCAGAGGGGCCTCAGGCCTGCGGTCCTCGGGCCAGATTCAAATTGTCTTCCTGTCAAACATTCTTCTAGGTGGTATAGCACTGGTCTGTGTGTTGCTGTACAGAGGTAACTCATGGTTGCTGTGATGCTGAAGCCTGTGACAGTGATGTGCCAATCGTGGTAATGGGCACCCGTGGTGGACAGTGTTGGCTGGAGCTTCCCTACTAAATCAAGCCTGGAAGAGGAGAGGCATCCACTTCCAAAATGGCTTGCCTCTGGAAACTCTATGTACCAACAGAGCTCAGGCTGTTCGCTCATAGGGTCGCTATGAGTCGTCTACGACTCGATGGCATTAAACAAGAACAACAGTGTTAATGACTAATTTATAGCTTTATCTGTTGTTTAGCTGACAATTGAGTCATGGGAATGATTTCAGTTTGAAGTTTAAAGGATTATCAGGGCCATAATCTCAGTGTCTTTACAATTCTCTATTGTTAAACTAGGAATAGTAAGCCTGGTTTGTTTGTGGGTTTTTGTTGTTGTTTTTAAATTTTGAATTTTGTTCAGGAAACTTTTATATTTCTTTTTTTTGTTTGTTTGTTTTTGTCTCAATTTCAATTTATTCTTTAAAACACAGTTCTGTTGTGTACCTTAACTGTTGGATTTAGATCAACATTCAAACATGTTACATTTTTTATGACCTTTTGACATCAGTTCTAAGATTATTTTTAATTTTTTTGTTTCATACAATAATTTGTTTACATTGTATTTCATTCATGTACACTGAGTTTTCCCTACCCCTTTCCTCAACTCTCCTTCCGTCTTCTTCCCCTTTCCTCTTTGGATATCCATAAACATCTTACTGGTTATCCTTCTATTTTTACAATAATGGTCTTATGCAGTACTTGTTCTTATGCATTTGAGTTAGTTTAACCAGCTTAATGCTCTGTAGCCTCTCTTATGTTATATAATTTCCCCCCAGATCATTGCTGCTGAATGCTGCATAGTATTCCATCATGTGAATATACCAAAATTACTCACTTCATTCATTTGTTGATGGACATTTGGGCTGTTTCCATATTCTTGCTATTGTGAATAATGCAGCTATGACTATCAGTTTACAAATTTCCATTTATGTTTCAGTTCTGTTTTCTTTGGAGTATATTCCTAGCTGTGGAATAGTTGGGCCATATATAATCTCTATATATAGCTTTTTGAGGAAATGCCAAGCTACCTTCCAGAGTGGTTGTACCATTTTACAATCTCACCAATAGTGTATGAGTTCCAATTTCTACTTATCCTCTTCACACTTATTGCTTGCTGTCCTGTTAAACTTTGCCACACAATTGGGGTATGATGATGTTTTGTTATTGTTTTGACATTAATCTCTCTTATTGCCAATGATTTAGAGAATTTCTTCTTATATCTGTTGCCTATCTGAATGTCTTCCTTTGTTAAAGGTCTTTCTATATCTTTTTCCCATTTTGTAATTGGATTATCAATCTTTTTCTTGTGGAGTACCTGTAGGATTCTGTAAATTTTTGTTCTGAGACCCTTGTCTGAGATGTAATTGTCAAATGGTTTTTGTTTGTCAGTAGGTGTTCCACCTATTAAAGAGTTTCTAATGCACATAGGGACTTAACCTTTAGAAGGTCCCATTTACAATTTTTTCTTTTCCATTTATCACTTTTATCCTCTTTTGATTGTGCATTTCTGACTGTATTTACCAGTCTCTTTATACCATAGTCAGATCCCATTTTTTATCTTATGCTGATTATGGTTTTGAGTTTTACCCATAGATCTCTGATCCATCTAGAGTTTATTTTTGTGTATTGTGTGAGATGTGAATCCTATTTCACATTTCTATGGTTAGAAGTCCAGTTTTGCCAGCACCATTTGTTGAAGAGGTTGTCATTTTTCCATTTGATAGATTTTATTTCCTTGTCAAATATCAATTGACAGTGGACAGATGGATTAATTTCTGGGTTCTTAATTCTGTTCTGTTCTTCTATGTGCCTGTCATTGTACCAGTTTTGGTTATTACAATTGTGTAGTAGGTTTTGAGAACAAGGTGTGCTGTGCTTTACACTTCATTTTTTAAAAAAAATTTCAAAACTGCTTTGCTTATTCAGGGTCTCTTTCTTCTCCAAATAAATTTGCCTATTGCCTTTTTTATCTCCTTGAAAAATGAACTTGGTATCTGTATTGGGATTGTACTGTACAAGTAGATTCTTTTTTGTAGGATTGCCATTTTTATTATCTTTGGTCTTCCTATCCGTAATAATATCTGTGGCACCAGGGATATCAGTGTTGATGTCAGATGATGTCTTGGCTGAAAGTAAGGAACACAAGAAGAATGTCTATTTGTGCTTTATTGACTATACAAAGGTGTTTGACTGTGTGGATAATGATAAATTGTGGCTAACATTGAGAAGAATGGAAATCCCAGAACACTTGATTGTGCTCATGCAGACAGGACCTGGAGGAGGCTGTTGTGTGAATGGAGTGGGGGAGCACTGCATGGTTTGTAATTGGAAAGGGAGTGTGTCAACCATGTATGCTCTCTCCATACCTCTTTAGTCTATATGCTGGATAAATTGTCCAAGAAGCTGTATTCTGTGAAGAGGAGTGTGGCATCAGTATTGGAAGGAGACTCATCAATAACCTGCATTATGCAGATGACACAATCTCACTTGCTGAAAATGAGGAGGACTTGAAGCTCTTGTTGCAGAAGATCAAGGAATGCAGCCTTCACTATGGATTGTATCTCAATATTTAAAACAACAACAACAACACAGATTGTTATGACTGGACCAGTAGGCAGTGTCATGATGGGTGGAGAAGAGACTGAAACTGTCAACAGCTTCATCTTGCTTGGATTCACAATTAACACACTTGGTGTGAGCAGCAAATAAGGACACACATTGCACTGGGAAAATCTGCAGTTAGGGACCTTTACAAATTATTGAAGTGTAGTAATGTCAGTTTGAGGGCCTCCTGAGTAGTAGTGATATCAATTTGAGGACTAGGTGCATCTAATTTCAGGCTATAGTCTTCCCAATTACATAGTTATGCATTCAAGATCTGGACAACAAATATGGATGACAAAAAAAATCGATGCCTTTCAGCTATGGTGTTGAAGAAGAGCACTCAACATCCGATGGACAGCCAAAAGAATGAATAGATATGTCTTGGAGATGGTGCAGCCAAAGTCCTCTTTGGAGGCAAGAATGATGAAATTTCACCTCACATACTTTGGACATGTTGCTAGGAGGTGCTATTCCTTTGAGAGGGACATGATGTTGGCAAGGGTGGAGGGTCAGTGAAGGAGAGGAAGACCCTCAACCAGATGGATTGACAAGGTGATTGCTACAATGGGCTCTTGAGAGGAAGTGTGAGGATGGTGTAGGACAGAACAGGATTTAGATCCTTTGTTCATAAGGTTGCTATGAGTCATACTCAACTCAACAACACCTAACAACAACAATCCATAATAAGGAATATTTAGTTAGATCTTTTCATTGTTTATTGTAGTAGTGCTTTGCATTTTTTCCCAAAAGATATAATGATAATCCTAACAAAAGCAATCTACATGTCAATGAAATCCCAATCCAGATACCAAATTCCATTTTGAAGATCAAAGGGGAAACTGTCACATTTATTTGGAAAGGAAAGAGAACCCAATAAGCAAAACATTTCTCAAAAATGATGTGGGAGGCATAGCATTCTCTGATCTCAAAACTTACTGCATAGTGATAGGAACCAAAACTGCATGGTGCTGGCACGTAGACCAATGTAATAGAACTGAGAACCCAGAAATGGACTCAACTATCTAAAGTCAACTGATATTCAACAAGGAAATAAAATCTATCAAATTGGGGAATGAAGCCTCTTCAACAAATGGTGCTAGCAAAACTGGACTGCTAATTGCAGGAAGCTGAAACAGGATCCATATCTCACACCATAGACAAAAATCAACTCTACATGGAGTAAAGCCCAAAACCATAAATTTATTAGAGACACACTGAGATTAAGGATAGACCTCTTAGTCTATAGTATAAAGAGACTGCCAAATACAGCCAGAAATGCACAATCTGGTGAGGATAAAGTTGGTGAATTGGACCTCCTAAAGAGTAAATCCCTCTATGCATAAAAAACTTTTTCCAACAAAGTGAAAAGAAACCTTACTGACTGGGAAAAAACATTTGGCAATATCGTTGCAGAACAAGGGTCTCAAATCAAAAGTTATGGAATCCTACAGGCACTCCACAGGAAAAAGACTGATAATACAATTATTAAACTGGCCAAAGACATGGAAAGACTTTTCAAAGGGAAGATATTTGGATAGCAAACAAACACGTGAAGAAATGCTCCAAATCATTGGCACTAAGAAATATGCAGGCTGTGCAGCAGGAAGTGGCACTGCACCCTAAGTACTTTGAAGTAATCACTACTGTTTAGCTAAACCACATGGGACCCCTTAAACCCAAGTAGAAGGCAGCATGAAAGCGGGAACAGCTAGAGTGAGGTGGAGATGCCAGTTCCTGAAGGGAAACAGGCTTCCTGGTTTCCCACTCAAGTACTTTGGGGGAATCACTGTTGTTCAGCTACACCACATGGGACACCTTAAGCTCAAGCAGAGAGCAGCAGGATAGCTGGAGCAGCTTGATTGAGGGAGAGATGCCAATTCTGGAAGGGAAAAACAAGCTTCCTGGCTTCCCATTCAGGTATTTTGGAGGCATCACTGCTATTTTACTACAACATGCAGAACAGCTTAAACTCAAGCAAAAGGCAGTGGAACAGCTGGAACAGCTCTAGTGAGGTGGAGACACCGGTTCTGGAAGGGAAAAACAGACTTCCTGGTTTCCTATTCAGGTACTTTGGGGGGAATCATTGCTGGTGGGCCCTCTACCCTGTTAGCCCCAGATAAAGAAAGAAGCACAAATATACAGGTCCTTCACAAGATATTCCATTACTTGGGGTCACTATATAGTTAAAGTGACCTAACATCTACTAATGAAAGACTCAAATAATGTCAAGAAAGCAACAGTCTGCCTCAGTTATCAAGAAAAACAAAGCAACCTTTCTATTGAAAAAGTGTTGTTGTTGTTGTTGTTATGTGCCGTCGAGTCGCCTGCGACTCATAGCGACCCGTACAACAGCCCTAAACTCTGCTCTGTCCTTTGCCAATCGCACTGTCTCTGACACTCCCATCCCAATTATCTCAGTCACTGAATCAATCCACCTCATAGAGGGCCTTCCTCTCCTGCGCTGTCCCTCCACCCTCCCAAGCATGATGTCCCTCTCCAAGGACCGGTCTCTCCTCACAACATGTCCAAAGTAAGTTAGACGGAGCATAAAGTTACAGAAAAAGGAGAGTCCCTTTCACCAGCACCCAAGCCTCGAAAAGTAGAGTTATCTGAATTGGAAGAAGGTAAAGGTGGCAAAATGGCAGCAGCAGATTCTGTGCAACAAAGACGCCAGTGCAGACGACAGAACCAACAATCTTCATCTGATTCTGGCTCTTTGTCCTCCTCAGAAAATGAAAGACCCAAGAGGTCTCATGTGAAGAATGGAGAGGTAGGCAGGTGACGGAGACATTCTCCTTCCCGAAGTGCTTCTCCATCACCACGGAAGCGTCAGAAAGAAACTTCACGTCGTGGTAGACGGAGAAGAAGTCCTACACCACCACCCACAAGAAGACGGCGTTCTCCTTCCCCTGCTCCTCCTCCTCGGCGACACAGGTTTCCCACACCACCTCCAGGACGAAGGACTCCATCTCCTCCACCACGTCGACGCTCCCCCTCCCCAAGAAGATACTCTCCTCCAATACAGAGAAGATATTATCCTTCTCCCCCTTCTAAAAGAAGAACCACTTCTCCTCCTCCCCTTCCAAAACGAAGAGTGTCACCATCTCCACCGCCAAAGCGTAGGGTTTCCCATTCTCCACCTCCCAAACAAAGAAGCTCCCCAGTCACCAAGAGACGTTCACCTTCCTTAGAATCAAAACATAGGAAAGGGTCTTCCCAAAGCTGATCTAGCCGGGAAGCCCGGTCACCACAACCAAACAAGCGGCATTCTCCCTCACCATGACCTCGAGCTCCTCAGACCACCTCAAGTCCTCCCCTTGTTCGAAGAGGAGCATCGTCATCACACCAAAGAAGGCAGTCCCCTTCTCCAAGTACTAGACCTATTAGGAGAGTCTCGAGGACTCCGGAACATAAAAAGATAAAAAAGGCTGCTTCACCAAGTCCTCAGTCTGTAAGGAGAGTCTCATCTTCTCGGTCTGTCTCAGGATCACCTGAGCCAGCAGTTAAAAAACCCCAGGCATGTAGTGGTAAAGACAGCATGGTACTGGTACAATGACAGACACATAGATCAATGGAATCGAATTGAGAATCC
>NW_006400161.1:786380-789433 GCF_000299155.1 Elephantulus edwardii
GAGAGAATAGTGCAACAATGAATGAATGGAAACCCCAAATCTCTGTAAATGTTTATGAAAATTAATAAAATATAGAAAAAAAAACCCCAGGCACCTCCATCCCCTATCCAGTCTCAGTCACTCACCACAAACTGGTCACCAGCGGTGTGGGTCAAAAAGGCTAAAAGCCCAACGTGGAGCCCATCACTGGCAAGGAATTCATACCAAGAAGGAAGTGGAAAGAAAAAAAAAAGAAAAAGAAGGATAAGAAGCACAAAAAGGATAAGAAGCACAAAAACACAAGAAGGAAAAGGCAATGGCTGCAGCTACTGCAGCAGCTGTCACTCCTGCAGCCATTCCTGCTCCTGTAACCACATCAGCACAGGAAGAACCAGAGGCAGAGCCAGAGCTCAAGAAGGAGACTGAAAATGAAGCTGAAGACAACCTTGACGACTTAGAAAAGCACCTACGTGAAAAGGCTCTGAGGTCAATGAGGAAGGCTCAAGTGTCCCCACCGTCTTAGATGGGAATGTTTGTATGATGTAAATTTTATTCGGTTTGTACACAATTCAATTTAAAAAATGCTAAAATGTGTTTGAGCTTTAGATTATAACTTTTGTTCTAATAATTGCTAGGTTGAAATTCACCATGTAAAAATAAAAAGGGGAGGTATGGGTTTACATTGCAAAAGGTGTCCACAATGTGTTAGCGATGTTCTTTCATTGAGAGCTGACATGAATTTCATTTTGAGTAAAGAATTTTAAGCCAAAAATAAATCCCCCTTTTTTTTTAAAAAGGGATTTAAATGTGGTTGACATTTTATTATTTCCTTAATAAATGCCCCTGGCTATTCCCGGTGGTTTTTTTTCTTTTCCCCCTTTTATTTCTCCTACCCCCCCTTATTTTTGTCATTTGAGTGTTACCACCCATTTAAGTTATACTTCTGATCTTAGGGTTTATGAGCTTACCCAGAAATAAGACCACTGTTGAAGTACCACAAAAGTATAAATGAACATTTTAATGCCACAAT
This sequence comes from Elephantulus edwardii, assembly GCF_000299155.1. Lineage (NCBI taxonomy): Eukaryota > Metazoa > Chordata > Mammalia > Macroscelidea > Macroscelididae > Elephantulus > Elephantulus edwardii. Next base: position 787,390 of record NW_006400161.1, read on the forward strand.
CTTTCCTGTTGCCTGTGGAGTCACTGCTGAATGAATCAGGATTTGAGCTCTAGGATGAGAGAGAAAATTAAAGCATGTTGTTTGCCAAGACACTGTGGGTTTATATTGTTGTGTAACAAGTTGATTTGGAACACTGGAATTTGATCCCCCCACCCCTTTTATTTTGTAAAGGCAATTAACTAGACCCAGGAAGGTTCAAGTAATATAAAATACTGGTTTTTGAAAAAAAAAAAAAAGTCAATGACTGTACTCTTCAATGTGAACTGAAGTTCAGCATCAAAATGAAAAAGATTCTCACCACTGGGCCAATTGGTAGCACCATAATAGATGGAGAAGAGATTGAGGTTGTTAGCAATTATAACTTGCTTGGATCCACAATCAACCCTCTTAACACCAGCAGTCAGGGAATCAAAAGATGAATTGCATTGAGAAAAATCTGCTGTCATGGATCTCTCCAGAGTGCTGAAGAGCAATGATGTTAGTCTAGATACAAAGGTGCACCTAATCCAGGCCATGGTCTTCTCAATTACTTGTTATGCTTCAGAAAGTTGGGCAAAGACTAAGGATAACAGAAGAATAATAGATGCCTTTGAGTTGTGGTGCTGGAGAAGAGTCTGAATACACCATGACTGCCAAGAAAACAAATAGATCTGGCTTGGAGAGGGTGAAACCAAACTCTCCTTGGAGGCTAGAGTTTTGAAGTTCCACCTCACTTTGGGCATGTGGCCAAAAGAGATTGGTCCATAGAGAAGGACATCATGCTCAGAAGGATAAACGGACAGCACAGGAGAGGGAGACCCGGGATGAGATGGATTGATACAGTGACTGAGGCAGTGGGGTTTGGTGTGTAGGAATTAGTGAGACTGTCTCAGAACAGGGAAGGGTTCAGAGCTGCTGTACATAGGGTTGCTATACATCACAGGTGATTCAATGGCACAACAATAAACATACTATGACAGGTTTGGAAGCAGGAGTAGCATCCACTTCCTAAACAACATGCCTCTGGAAACTCTATGAACTTTGGTAAATGTCAATAGTTGTGGAGGGGCTTCAGGCCTTTTGTTCATACGGTTGCTATGAGTTGTGCTTGACTTGAAGGTACTCAGCAACAACAACATTATAAATAAAAATTTCTTAAGTTTTTCTTTTTCTTTTTTGGTTTTGACTTTATTTGAATTTTTTTATTTCTTGAAAAAACTTGGGGTTTATTGATTTTTAAACTGCAAATAGTGTTACAAAGGTGTTTTTTTTTTTCTTTTAAATAAATTCACACAAAGGAAAAGAAATAGACAGCAACGGTAGTGAATAGCAAGAGGAATAATAATTACATTCATGTTAATGTGTGTGTGTGTGTGTGTGTGTGTGTGTGTGTGTGTGTGTACAAGTTCTGTTTACATAAACCTTGGAAAACTCCAAACCTGGAATCCAGAACCTCAAATATGTGTTTGAAATGTCTTTTTGAGATGGAAAGTCAAAAGGGTTTCTTCCCCCCCTTTTTTTCTTTTAGAAGCTGTACATAAAAAGAAGTTGTTTTCCTTCTGTACTGTCATAGAACTTTCACATACATTCTCAGTCCTAGTTGTGAAAGACCTAAAAAGAAACAAACTCAATTTGCAGTCCAACACAAAGAGGGGGGAATTTCTAAAATAAGTAATCCAACAGTTTTTTTGCATTTTTTTAAATTAATTTTTCATTTATTTTTAAAATAAAGTAACAAAATAAAAGTGTAATGTTACCAAAAATGTTGTTGAAGAATAATATATTAAAACTGTAGGGGGAAAAAAAGACACATCACAAAATTTTTGGATTAATATGAAGATCATAATTTAACATAAAGGAATATATTCTATGGATTTGTCATCCCAATAAATATGAACAAAATTAACCAAAAAAGCATAGTTTGGCAATAAATACATTTTGATGAGTTAAATAAGCTTTTTTATATTGATGTGCTAATAAGGAATCAGAGGGGTTATTCCAAGGCACAAAGGAAAAGGGAGTTGAGCGTAATCTTTTTAATGTAGGGGCTGTCAGGAATGGGGTG
>NW_006400161.1:789615-794448 GCF_000299155.1 Elephantulus edwardii
AATCCAAAATCTCTGTAAATGGTCATTAAAATTATTAAAATAATAAAAATAAAATAAAAAACAAACAAAAAGCAGATAGGGGACTTTGGTATACAATCCCCCTGCACCACTCCCAGTGCCCCTAGTGCACTCCACTATGCAACCTTAATTCTGGACCCTTGTGATAACCACAATACCCTATCATATATCACTTTTAAACTGTTCTCTTCCTCATCTGTTTCAATGCAGTATACATAATTTATCCAGTAAGGTGCGTCCGATACAGGCCATGGTCTTTGCAATCACACGTTATGCATCAGAGAGTTGGACAATGATTAGGGAGGATAGAAGGAAAATTGATGCCTTTGAGCTTTTGTGTTGGAGAAGAGTACTGAGGGTACCATGGACTGCTAAGAAAACAAACAGATTCATCTTGGAGAGGGTTAAACCGGGCTGCTCCTTGGAGGCAAGGATTCTGAGGCTCCATCTAACATTCTTTGGACATGTTGTAAGGAGAGACCGGTCTTCGGAGAAGGACATCATGCTTGGGAAGGGTGGAGGAACAGCATAGGAGGGGAAGGCCCTCTATGAGGTGGATTGATTCAGTGACTGGGGTAATCGGGATGGGTGTGTCAGAGACAGTGTGATTGGCACTGGACAGAGCAGAGTTTAGGGCTGTTGTACATAGGGTCAGTATGAGTCGCAAGCAACTCGGTGACTCGATGGCACATAACAACAACAACAACGGCCCCAACCCTGATGTCAGTCCCGTTGTATACCAAAGAAAGATTTTTTCTTTTACTTTTCAGGGAGAGGAGAGAACTGAGGGTGGGGGTGGGGGGAAGGGTTGGACAGGGAGAAAAGTGCAACAATGGAAATCCAAAATCTCTGTAAATGTTCATTGAGAATAATAAAATAAAATAAAAAAACACACCCAAACAAATATTGGACTTGTCTGTAATGCATGGTAAGTGGGCTATAAAATTAAGATTTCAAGCCAGAGGAAAACATTGACAAATTGACTTGTCCTTATGTTAAATTGGGCTAATAAGGAATCAGAGGGGTTATTCCAAGGCACAAAGGAAAAGGGAGTTGAGCGTAATCTTTTTAATGTAGGGGCTGTCAGGAATGGGGTGAGGAGGGGGAGAGAGGGATGGAGTAAGTGTGGGGTGGAGTAGGTAGGGGTCCCTCCCTGCTCTGTGAGGGAAAATCTGCTGAAAATGGGCAGGCGTCTTGAGTTGTCCAAGGTAGGGGAGTCTGAACCACTCTGGCTGCTGTTGGAGCTGCTCAGATAGCCATCTTGGTCCGAGAGAGAATCCTGAAGGCTGGGAGAAGAGTCAAACATGTGAGGGAACTAAGACATGGGGTGGAAGAGGAAAGTGACTCACTAAGACATGGGTTGGAAGAGGAAAGTGACTCACCTCCGGGCAGCCCCATGCTAGGGGCAAAGAAGCTCGCCAGCTCCTGGTTGGAGAAGGTGAACTGGTTATTTGTGACATTGGGCTGGGTAGGTGAGCCCAGGAGATCATCAGCAGTCAGGATAGGGGGTGAGGTGATGGACGTGGAACTGTCCAGCAGTCCGGTGGCAGAAGTGGTGGCGGCGGCACTGGGAAACCCAGCAAAGCTAGAGCTGTGCTCGAGAAGGGGACTGGAGAGGTCACTGGAGAGGTCCTGGCCCTGGCTAGGGCGCAGTGCTCCTCGGCGTTGTGGATGAAGTGGCAGCGAGGCCCATTGGGGCAAAAGCCGATGGTGTAGAAGGCAGGCACAGCTCCGTCTTGTACTTGGGGTGGCAGGTCAGGCTGTGGAGCTCGTGGATGCCGTGGGCTAATAGGCGCTTGTCCCCTACTTACAGGCGCCATTCTCCTCGAAGTGGCGGCATAGCTGTCATAGAGTGGCGAGAGTTGATCTGGCCACTACCTGGCTGCTTCTGGGTGGGCAGCAGCCTCTCGCCCACTTCTGAGAAAGAGCGGTCTCTGAAGTGGCTGTCACAGGAGCTCAGGGCTGGGGCCGACTCACCCTTAAGGCTGCTGAGGAGCTGGTTCTGGTGGAACTGGTGGAATTAGTTCTGGGGAGCTGGGCAGGGTGACCAACTTCCTAGGGAAGTCTCCGCCAGCAGGGGTGCCCACAGCCTTCCTGTCCAGCAGGCAGCCCTCCTCACCCCTCATCCACACCACCGTCCCCTGCACTGGGAGTATTGTAGTTGAGCATTTTGTTACCCTTGCATAAACTTCGTTCAAGTCGAAGATGGTGGCGGGCATGAGGGTGGTCATCCTGGCTGGGCGCGTGGACTGGGCAGGGGTGAGGATGTGTTGTGTTGCGAAGGTCCTGGTGCGGGGAAGGCGTAGCCTCCAGCTCCCCGCTCTGGAGTCCCACATGCCAGCTCCCTTGCACGCCCTCGCCTTTCTCTGACTCTCCCGAATTATTCCTTTTTTTTTTAATATTTTATTGTGATTTGTGTTAATGTTTACAGAGAAAATTGGTTTCCATTCAATAATTAGTACATATTTTTGTCACATGATTGTTGTTTCTATAATGTAATAACATTCTTCCCACTCTGTGCTTCTTGATTTTAGTCCTACTTTCCTGCTTGTTTTATTATCAATTTCTGCTTTCAATATTTTATTCTTGGGAAAAAATTCACTAATTTCAGCTCTTGTCCTTAATTATTTTCTTCTAGTAGTTGTAGGATTAGGTTTTGTTCTTTTTTTTATTTGATGAAGGTATTGAGTTAAATAATTTCTTTTTCTTCTTTCTTTATTTTTTTAATGTGTGTGCCTATTGCTATGAACTGCCCATTAGGACTACCACAGCTGCATCCCAGAGAGTTTGGTAGGCTGTGTTTTCATTTTTATTTGTTTCAAGGAACTTTTAAAAATTTTCTTTCTTTATTTCTTTCATAACACTTTTGTGTTCTAGTAGAGAGTCATTTCATTTCCACTAAATAATGGTTGGTTTTGTAAGCTTTACCCTCCTGTGGTTTATTTCTAGTTTTATAGCATTGTGGCCTGAGAAGATACTCTCCATATTTTTAATCGTTTATTTTTTATTTATTGGGTTTTTTTTTTTTTTATTTGTTGGGGCTTACATTGTGTCCTAATATGTCTGGAGAATGTACCATGTGGACTTGAGAAGAAAGTGAATTGTGTTTTGTTTGGGTGCAGTGACGGGAATATATTCACAAGGTTAATTTGGTTAAATGCATAGTTTAGATCTTCTGCATCTTTGTTTCTTTGAATTGACCTATCCTTTGGTAAGAGTGATGCATTAAAGTTTCCTATCCCTGCGGTTTTGTCTATTTCTTTCTTCCATTCTATTAAGAGTTGTTTTAGTAGGTCTATTATTTGGTTCATAAGATGTTACCAATGTAGTGTCTTCTTGATCTACTATGTTTTAATCATTACATAGTGCCCTTTACAATCTTTTATGGTGGTTTTCATTCTGAAGTCCATTTTGCCAGAGATTAGTATTGCCACTCCTGCTTTTTTGTGGTTGCTATTTGCTTGGTATATTTTCCCCCAGCCTTTGATTTTGAGTCTATTTTCCTCTTTGTTTCTTAGATGTGTCTCTTTTTTTTGTTTGTTTTTAAATTAATTTTAATGAATGTTTATGGATATTTTGGATTTCCATTCATTCATTGTTGCATTTATCTCCCTGCCCACCCCCAATTTCGCTCTTCTCTTTGAAAAGTAAAAGAAAAATTCTTTCATTGGTATACAATCCCCCCCAACCCACCCCGAGTACACTCCACTATGCAACTTTCATTCTGGACTCTGGTCATAACCATAATACCTAATCATATATAGCTTTAAAGCAGTTCTCTCCCTCATCTGTTTTGATAAAGTATACACAATATATCCAATTTTTCTCAGTCTCACCTCAACCCTGATGTCAGTCCCATTCTACAACAGTGGCACTGTGCAGTACTTGTCCTTTTGTGACTGAGATACTTCACTCAGCATAATGTCCTCCAGGATCACCATTTTGAATAATATTGCATGAGTTTCTTGATTTTCAATTCTGCATAGTATTCCATTGTGTGAATATACCAGAGCTTCTCTATCTATTCGTTTGTTGATGGGCACTTAGGTTGTTTCCAACTCTTTGCTATTGTGAACAAAGCCGCAATAAACAAAGGTGTGCATATATATGCCAGGGTGGCAGTTATGGTTTCTTTGGGGTATATTGCCAGTAATGGAATAGCTGGGTCAAATGGTGTTTCTATCTGTAACTTTTTGAGAAAGCGCCATACAGCCTTCCATAGTGGTTGCAACATTTTACACTCACACCAACGGTGAATAAAAGTTCCAGTTTCTCCAGAACCTGGACAGCATTTGATGTTTGCTGCTCTGATAAATGTTATTTTTACTGGGGTGAGATGATATCTCACAGTTGTTTTGATTTGCATCTCCCTTAAAGCTAGGGATTTTGAACATTTCTTCATGTATTTGTTGGCCATCTGAATGTCTTCTTTGGTGAAGTGTCTGCTCATATTCTGTGCCCATTTTTCAATTGGGTTGTTTACCTTTATCTTGTTGTGGTACTCAAGTATTGTATAAATTCTAGATATAACTCCCTGATATGACATGTCATTATGAAGTATTTTTTTGCCAATCTGTGGCTTCCCTTTTTACTCTGTTGGAGAAGATTTTAGATATGCATAGGGATTTGATTCTTAGAAGGTCCCGTTCATCTGTTTTGTAGATTTTTCAGGATGCTTGGAAGATTATTTATGCTGTGGATTAAGACTTCTAGAATTCTTCCAAGCTTTTCTTTGGTGAAATTTATAGTCTTTGGTTTTAGTCCTAGGTCCGTGACCCATTTTGAGCTTGTTTTGGTGTTATGGAGTGAGGTGTG
>NW_006400161.1:797348-803409 GCF_000299155.1 Elephantulus edwardii
TGTGATTCCAAACACATCAACTGCTGACATTTTTTTTCCTTTTGACCAGTGTCTCTTTAGTTGTACTGTCTCCAAGAGAAGGTGACGTGCCCTGTAGAACTCCTGTGTAGATTATGTTTTCCTTTGTGATAGTGTTCCAATTTTTCCAGGACCATTTGTTAAAAAGGCTTTAGTTTCCCCACTTAACATCTCTTTGTCAAATATCAATTGACCATAGGTACATGGGCTGATTTCTGGATTATCTATTCTGTTCCATTGATATATGTGTCTGTCATTATATCAGTACCGCACTGTCTTGACCACCACGGCAGTGTAGTAGGATTTGAAATCAGGAAGTGAGATGCCTCCTAACTTGTTTCTCTTTATAAGGAGTGCTTTGCTTATTTGGGGTCTCTTTCCATTCCAAATGAAATTGGATATTGCCTTTTCCATGTTGCTGAAGAATGGAATTGATATTTGTATTGGGATTGCATTGAATGTGTAAATTGCCTTTAGTAGGATTGTCATTTCACAATATTGAATCTTTGTATCCATGAGCAAGGGATATTCTTCCATTTCTCCAGGTCTCTTTTCATTTCTTGTAGCAATGTTTTGTAATTTTCTTTGAATAGATCCGTTGGGCTTTTGGTTAGGTTTACTCCCAAGTATTTAATCTTGTGATTAGCTAATGTGAAGTGTATTGATTTTCTTAGTTCCAGGTCTGTATTCTCTATGTCATTGTAGAGAAATCCAATTGATTTTTGTATATTGATCTTATATCCTGCAACTTTGTTGAATTGGTCAACTATGTCCAGTAGTTTTCTTGCTGAGTCTTTAGGGTTTTCTAAGTATACTATCATATCATTTGCGAAGAGAGATTATTTTACCTCCTCTTTGCCAATTTGGAGACCTCTTACTTCCTTCTCTTGCCTTATTGCTATTGCTGAGACTTCCAATACCATATTTAACAAAAGAAGTTATAGTGGCATCCTTGGCTAGTTTCTGTTCTCAACAGGAATGCCTTTAATCTCTCTCCATTGAGAACAATATTTGCTCTCAGGTTTGCATATATACTTTTTGCCATGATGGAGAAATTCTCCTCTAATCCTATTTTGTTGAGTGTTTTAATCAGGACAGGGTGTTGGATTTTGTCAAAGGCCTTTTCTGCATCAATAGATAGGATCATGTAGTTCTTGTTTTTTTGTTTGTTAATGTGATGAATTACATTGATTGTTTTTTTTATTATTACTAATTTTAATGAAAATTTACAGAGACTTTGGATTTCCATTCATTTATTGTTGCACTTTTCTCCCTGCCCATCCCTCCCTCCCAGTACACTCCTCTCTTTGAAAAGTAAAAGAAAAATTATTTTATTATTTTACAATCCCTCCCCAGGTCCACCCCACTATGCAGCCTTTGTTCTGGACTCCTGTCTTTACAATAATGCCTAATCACATATCCCTTTTAAACACTTTTCTCTCTCATCTGTTTCAATTCAGTAAACGTTATTTATCCCATCTTTCTCAGTCTCCCCCTAACCCCGATTTCAGTCTTGTTTTACAACAATGGCACTGTGCAGTATTCATCCTTTTGTGTCTGAGATATTTCACTCAGCATAATGTCCTCCAGGGTCAACCATTTTGAATAATATTGTGTGAGTTCCTTGTTTTTCAGTTCAGCATAGTACTCCATTGCGTGAATATACTACAGCTTCTCTATGCATTTATTTGTTGATGAGCACTTGGGTTGTTTCCACACTCCTTGCTATTGTGAACAGAGCTGCAATAAACATGGGTGGGCATATATCTGTTGGGTGGTAGTTATGGTCTCTTTGGGGTATATTCCCATTCGGGTATGTTTTTAGGAGGAGGGGTTATTACTTGGAAAGTATGTATGTACTTCGAAAAGTGGAAAATCAGCAAAAGAGTCATTTTCTCAACAAGATGGATGGACATGTTGACTGTAGTAATAGGTGTCACAACATAGGACAAGGTTCAGATCCATGTCCATAGGGTCACTATGCATCATTGTTGACTTGATGACACCTAAAAATAGCAACAATACAACCCAATCTTTTGAACTTTATATGCTATTGTTGTTAGGATGAGATGATAGCTCATTGTTCTTTTTATTTGTATTTTTCTTGTAGCCAAATGTGATAATGGTTACTCATGGTGGACAGTATTTGGTGGAACTTCCCAATTAAAACAAGCTTGGAAGCAGGAGTGAGGTCCATTTCTGAAATGGCTTGCCCTCTGTGAACATTAAAAAAATGATGAAAGTTATACAAGTGTTCAGATCTTTCATTCATAGGTCGCTATGAGTCATCTATGACTTGATACACTTAACAACAACAATGGTGGCTTAGTGACAAGAAGCTGCACTGCAATCCCAAAGGCACATAGTACGAGGCCACTAGCATCCCCACAGGAGAATGATGGGCAATCTCCTGCTGTGTGATTAACTGCCTCTGAAAACCCTCGAAAAGGTCAGCTATGGGTAGGTTCTGACTCAACAGTACACTACCACAACAGCAGTAGCAAATGATCTTGAGCATCTATTTGCATGTTTGTTGGCTATGCAAGAATCTTCTTGGTGAAGTGTCTATCCATGTCTTCTGTCGATTTCACAATTGTCTTTTTATTGTTGAGGTTTTGAAGGGTTTTTAAAAAATTAATTTTAATGAAAGTTTACAGAGACAGTTTCCTGTCATTCATTGTTGCACTTTTCTCCCTGCCCTCTCCCCAATTCACCCTTCTTTTTCAAAAGTAAAAGAAAAACTCTTTCATAGTTATGCAATCCCTCCGCCCAAGTCCATTCCGCTGTGTAGCCTTCATTCTGGACTACTGTAATGACAATAATACCTAATCATATATCCCTTTTAAAAAGTTCTCTCCCTCATCTGTTTCAGTGATGTATACATCATTCCTCCCCTCCTCCTCTGTCTTCCCTCAAACCCTATGTCAGTCCCGTTTTATAACAATGGCCCTATGCAATGTTTGTCGTTTTATGACTAAGATATTTCACTCTGGATAATGTCCTCCACAGTCATCCATTTTGCATAATATTTCAGGAGTTCCTTATTTTTCAGTGCTGCATAGTATCCCATTGTACAAGAGCTTCTCTATCCATTTGTTTGTTGATGGGCACTTGAGTTGTTTCCAGATCTTTGCTGTTGTGAACAAAGCAGCAATAAACATGTGTGTGCATATATATGCCTGTGTGGCAGTTATGGTTTATTTAGGGTAAATTACCAGTAGTGCAGTTGCTGGGTCAAATGGCATTTCTATTTGCAACTTTTTGAGAAAATGCCATACAGCCTTCCATAGGGGTTGCACCATTTTACGTTCCCACCAACAGTGAATAAGGGTTCCAGTTTCTCCACATCCTCGCCAGCACTTGATGTTTGCTGTTCTGTTAAATTTCGTTATTCTTACTGGGGTGAGATGATATCTCATAGTTATTTTGATTTGCATCTCTCTTAGAGATAGGGATTTTGAACATTTATCATGTGCTGTTTGCCATCTGAATGTCTTCTTTTAGTGAAGTGTCTGTTCATATCCTGTGCCCTTTTCTCAATTGGATTATTTACCTTTATCTTGCTGTGGTGCTTGAGTATTTTATAAATTCTAGATAGAAATCCCTTGTCTGACATGTAATTACCAAATATTTTTTCCCAATCTGTGGATTCCCTTTTCACCTTGTTGGAGAAGTTTTTGGATGTGCATAGAGATTTGATTCTCAGAAAGTTCTATTCATCTATTTTATCCTCTCCAGGCTGTAGATTTTCCAGGATGCTTGGAAGATTATTTATGTTGCGGATTCAGATTTCTAGAGTTCTTCAAAGTTTTTCCTTTATGAAGTTTATAGTTCTTGTTTTTAGTCCTAGGTCCACAATCCACTTTGAATTGGTTTTTGTGTATAGAGTGAGGTGTGGATCTTGCTTGAGTTTTCTGCAGAGAGTTTCCCAATTTTGCCAGCACCATTTGTTGAAAAGGCTGTAGTTTCCTCACTTAACTGATTTCATCTACTTTAAAAAATCAGTTAAGCGTAGGTAGATGGGCTGACTTGTTGGTTCTCAATTCTATTCCATTGATCTATGTGTCTGTCATAATACCAGTACACTGCTGTTCAACCTCCATGGCAGTGTAGTAGGATTTGAAATCAGGGAGTGAGATGCCTCCTATCTTTTCTCTTTTTTTAAGGGGTGCTTTGCTTATTTGAGGCTTCTTTCCATTCCAAATGAAATTCGAGGTTGCCTTTCCCATATTGTTAAAGAATGGAATTGGTACTTGTATTGGGATCGCAATGAACGTGTAAATTGGCTTTGATAGTATTGTCATTTTCACACCGTTGAGTCTTCCTATCCATGAGCAAGGGATATTCTTCCTTTTCTCCAGTTCTCTTTTTGTTTCTTGTAGTAATGTTTTGTAATTTTCTTTAAATAGATCCTTTGCACGTCTGGTTAGGTTTACTCCTAAATATTTAATCCTTTGATTAGGTATTGTGAAGGGTATTATTTTTCTCAGCTTCAGTTTTGTGTTCTCTTTGTCACTGTAGAAAAATCCAATTGATTTTTTATGTTGATCTTGTATCCTGCTAATTTGCTGAATTGGTCAATTATGTCCATTAGTTCTTGCTGAGTCTTTAGGTTTTTCCAAATATACCATAATATCATCTGCACAGAGAGATAATTTTGCCTCCTCATTACCAATTTGGATACCTCTTATTTCCTTCTCTTACCTTATTTCTATTGCTAAGACTTCCAATACAATGTTGAATAGGAGAGGTGATAGTGGGCATCCTTGCTTAGTTTCTGTTCTCAAGGGGAATGCTTTTAATCTCTCTCCATTGAAAACAACGTTGGCTCTTAGGTTTGCGTGTATACTTTTTACTATTTTGAAGAAATTCCCCTCCCGTCCTATTTTGTTGTGTGTTTTAATCAGAAAAGGGTGTTGGATTTTTTTCAAGACCTTTTCTACAGCACTTGATAGGATAATGTGGTTTTTGTTCTTTGCTTTGTTAATGTGATGAACTACATTGTTTTTCTTATGTTGAACCATCCTTGCGTACCTGTTATGAATTCCACTTGGTCGGGGTGAATTATTTTTTATGTATTGTTGGATTCTACTGGCCAAGATTTCATTCAGAATTTTTACATCTATGTTCATGAAAGTTCTTGGCCTATAGTTTTCTACTTTGATGGTGTCTTTACCAGGCTTTGGAAGCAAGGATACATTTGCATCATAGATGAGTCTGGGAGAATTTAATCTTTTTCTATTTTCTGCAATACTTTATGTAGTATTGGTGACCGTTCTTCTCTAAATGTTTGATAAAATTAATTTGTAAAGCCATCTAGTCCAGGACTTTTTTTGCCTGGCAGTTCTCTTATTACCTTTTCAATTTCTTCTGTTTTAAGGGCGTCTGTTCAGGTGTTCAGTTTTGATTGGTGTAGGGTTAGGGACGTTGTGAATTTCTAAGTATTTGTCCATTTTCATATTTGTCTGAGTATAATTTTTCACAATATTCCAAAGTTAGTATTTTTATTTTAGTTGGTTCTGTTGTCACATTGCCCGTTTTATCTCTTATTTGGATTATTTATGTTTTTTTCCTTTGTTAGTTTTGCTAGTGGTTTCTCGATTTTATTTTCCTTTTCAAAGAACCAAATCCTTCCTTTGTTGATAGTTTCAATTGTTTTTCTGTTTTCTATTTCATCTCTAATGTTTATAATTTCAGTTTCTTTGGAGGGTGTTGGGTTTTCTTGCTGTTCTTTTTCAATTTGTTGGAGATGTTGTGTTAGAGAGTGAATGGTCGTTTTTTCCTGCTTTTTGATATGTTTGTTTATTGCTGTAAATTGACCTCTATTTACTGCTTTGACTGTTTTCCAGAGGTTTTGTTAAGCTATGTTTTCATTGTCACTTGTTTCAAGAATTTTTAAAAATTTTTTAAATTAAATTTTATTAGTTTTAATGAACATTTACAGGGATTTTGGGTTTTCATTCCTTCATTGCTGCACCATTCTCTCTACCCTCCTCCCCAGTTTGTTCTTCTTCCCCGCCATCCAAATGTCTGTTTTAATTGT
>NW_006400161.1:805122-807236 GCF_000299155.1 Elephantulus edwardii
TCTTGATCTCTCCTCTATATTTGATGGATAATTTTTCTGAGAACAGTATTCTTGGTTTGTAGTTGTGTTCTTTGAGTGTTTGATATGCATCCTTCTACTCTCTTTGTGCTCGCGCAGTTTCTGCTGAGAAATTGGCACTTAATCTTATCCTCTCCGTTATAGGTTACTCTTTGTAACCCTTGCTGCTTTCAGAATTCTCTTTTTATCTTTGGTTCTGGAAAATTTAACTATGATATGCCTTGATGTTTTTCTTTTGGAGTCTATTCTAGATGCTGTTCGCTCAGCTTCTTGAATGTATATTTTCTCATTCTTCATTATTCCTGGGAAGTTTTCCTCTAGTAATTCTTCCCCAATTTTTTCAGTTCTTTTACTTCCATCTTCTTGTTCTAGGATCCCAATGATGTGCTTGTTATTTCTCTTGATAGTGTCCCACATTATTTTTAGGTTTCCTTCTTATTACTTCCTTTTTGATTCTGTTTTTTGCTCTAGCAGATTAGTGGTGACACTTCTATCTTCTAATTTACTGGTTCTGTGTCCCATCTCTTCAACTTTGCTCATGTGTCTTTCCGTCATGTTTGACAGCATCTGAAACATTAGACCTCACATTTTGGATCATGGTTTCTTGTTTGTCCAGTGCTGTTAATCCTCGTTTGTTTTATCTGCCTTGTTCTGGATTGGTATTTTGTTTGTTTTTGTTTTTAGTTCCTACTGGTTTTTGCTTGCAGTATCCTGTAATTCTTCAAGTTTGTCTTTCATCCATTAAATCATTGTTCTTTTAAATTCTGTGTCAGAAAGTTCTATCAGATTTTCTGGCTTCAGGAAATCTATCGATACTGTGTCACTTTTTGGGGTGACATGTTGCTTTGCGCTTTTGTAGTGTGTGGAATAGCTTGCTTTCTTTCTTGGAGACATTGATGTGTTCTTGATCTGAAGACAATGCTCTAGAAATCATTTGGGTAGCTACCCCACTTGTGTTTTTTTTTGAACGTCTGTGTAGAGGGAAAGTTCAGTTCCGAGCCTGTGAGAGCAGCCTCTTGTAGATAAGTCAGATCAAGGTGCTCTGAATTAAAGGCAAGTTGATTGCCTGGACATGTTGGCACAGGTGTGGAGCCGAATGGGGGTGGGGCAGGCACAGGAGATGGGGTGACCACAGGGGTGGGTTAGTCGCTTATTGAACCTCACTCAGACATTAGTTGTACTGGTGTGTTCATGAGTGGGGTCCCTACTCAAGTTCCAGCTATCTGTCTCCCACCACCCCAGCGGCTCTTACCCCAGTACCCTCGTGCAGTGGCCCCTGCCTCAGCAGGGCCCTGGGTCTTGCAGGACCTGAGAAGATTCATTTAAATTCCCACCAACCCACTCGCCTCTGTCAGGTCTGTGGTGTCCACGAAAGTTGAGTCAAATTCCCACAAGGCCCTCTCCCTGGAAGTCAACAGTGCCCAAGAGAACCCCAATAAATTCCCACCAGCCCACCCATTCAAGGGCAGTCGGTGTGGCCCAAGAGAACTGAGCCAAATTCTCACCAGTGGGCTTGCTCTTGGGTGCTCTCCCAGGCAATCGGTGGTGTCCAAGAAAACCCAGCCAAATACTTACCAGCCTGCCTGATAGTGGGCAGTTGGTGGAGGCATAAGAAAACTCAGTCAAATTCCAACACACCCACTCGGTCTTAGTGAGGCTTAAGAGAATTCAACCAATTTCCTGCTAACCTTTTTCCTGGAGATGGGTCCCACAACATCTTGGCTGGCAGCTTCTGGCTTTGCCTGGGCCCACAGCACAGCCCACTGCTTGACTTTATGTTCCCATAGCTGTGAATCTAATTGTTCCAATAAAAGTTCTGATTCAAATTCCTACTGTCCACGTTGTGCTGTGTCTGGATAAAGTAGATGAATGGGATCTTCTAAGACTCAAATCCCTAAACACATCCAAAAACTTCTCCAACAGGGTAAAAAGGGAAGCCACTGACTGGGAAAAAGTATTTGATAATAACATATGAGATAAGGGACTTATGTCCAGAATTCATGAAATACTTGAGCACCACAACAAGATAAAGGTAAATAATCCAATAGAAAAATGGGCACAGGATATGAACAGGCACTTCACCGAAGACGACATTC
>NW_006400161.1:812361-821164 GCF_000299155.1 Elephantulus edwardii
GATCCACGCAGTCAGATGCCTTTGCATAATCAATGAAACACAGATAGACATTCTGGTATTCTTTGCTTTCAGCTAAGATTCATGTAACATCAGCTACAATATCCCTAGTACCACGACCCCTTCTAAACTCAGCCTGGACTTCTGGCAATTCTCTGTTGATGTACTATTCCAGTCGTTTTTTTGCAGACAAAAAAAAAGTCTCTCTAGTGGCTCATCTCTATGCAGCTTGCTCTTCCTCCCCCTCTTCACACTGCACACTCCACCACCACCATCTTTCAATCCACGGTTTTGAAGTTTCTTTACAATTTTGTAGATAAGTCCACTTTGGGTCATTCTTTCTCCCGTGTGTATGTAATCATCTTTTGCACACTCCATCGATGATATCCTTGATGTCATCCACAACTCCTCTGGTCTTTGATCATTAGCATTCAATGATTCAAACTTAATCTTGAGATGATTTGTGACATCAGGATTGGAGATAGACTCATCAACAGCCTGTATTTTACATATAACACAACCTTGCTTGCTTAAAATGAGGGTAACATGAAAAGTTTGCTGCAAACTTTCAGACAATAGTCTTCAATATGGATTATGTCTCAACATAAAAAAGATACAAATCCTCACTACTGAGCTGATAATCAACATCATGAGAGATGGAGAAAGGATTGAGGTTGTCAACAATTTTATGTTACTTGGATCCACAATCAACACATTTGGCACGGTCAAGAAATAAAAAAATATAGTACCTTAGGAAAGTCTGTTGTCTGGCATCTATGCCAGGTATTGAAAGCAACGATGTAATTTTGAAAACTAAGGTACACTTGATTCAGATCATAGCTTTTCAATTACTTGCTATGACTCTGAAAGCTAAAAAAAAAAGGGAGAAAAAGAAGAAATAATTTTGAATTGTGGTGTTTAATAAGGGTATTGAATATACCATGAACGTTCAAAAGAACAAACAGACATGTCTTGTAGAAGGAATAACTGGATTGCTTCATAGAGGGAAGAATAGGAAGCTTTGTCTCACACACCTTGGTCATGTTGTTGCTGTTAGTTGCCATTGTCAAGTATAACTCATAGCAACCCAATAAACAACAGATATGAATCGTGTCTTATCCTGTGTCTTCCTCACAATCTCTGACACTCAAGCCCTTTGCTGCAGCCACAATGTCAATCCACCTAGTTTTATTTCTTCCTCTTCTTTGCCATCCCTTTACCTTTCCAAGCGTGATGTGCTGTTGTTGTTGTTTACCTTTGAGTTGGAACCAAAACATAGGTGATTCTCCAGTGTATTTTCAGAGAGAGCTAATTGTACCAGAGGAGAGTGCTAATTTTTCTTCTGCAAAGATCTGGTAGATCTGAACCAGGTACTTTCAAGATTACAACACAGCTTCTAATCATGATGTCACCAGACATTCCTGCATTATAAGAGCTCCAAGCATGATATTACAGGCTATTGTTTGGAAAGGAACATCACACTTGTAAAGGTGGGGATCAGTGAATGAGGGGAAGACTCTCTATGAGATGGAATGATACTGACTGCAGCAATGTGTTCCAACATGTCAGGGATGATGAAGATAAGATAAGGTTCAGGTCTGTTGTTCAAGGTTACTATGAGTTATACTTGACTTAATGACACATAACAGTAACAATAAGTTAGCCCAGTTTTCTTTCTTGAAATTTTCTTTTTGGTTTTTACACCTGGATCAACTTAAGTACTATTCTTACTATTCCTTTCTTTCCTTGATAAGGAAATACTTTAAAGATGAAGATGTTAAAAATTATTTAAAGATATTTTGAAAATGATAATCATATCATCCAAAATCAATCTCCATAATAGTCTATGTGTTTCCTACTGCCAAAGGGGCCCTTTAGAGTAGTGAGAGAAGATCTTCACCCTGAAACCCACAGCGTCCCTTTTCAGCAGGAAGTAGCTAAGAGAATACGCCATCCCCTTTTCCTTATGAATCAGGGTGAAGTCTCTCTCAGGGAGGAGTGATAGGGAATGGCAAAGGACACACTGAAAAAGGAGATTAAACAGAACTGGCTTTGACAAGCACTGTGGCAATTGGACAATTAAAACAGACATTCGGATGGCGGGGGAAGAAGAACAAACTGGGGAGGAGGGTAGAGAGGATGGTACAGCAATGTAGGAATGAAAACCCAAAATCCCTGTAAATGTTCATTAATACTAATAAAATTTAATAATTTAAAAAAAACAAAAGAAGATGAAGGGAACACACAGAATCACTATAAAAAATAATTGTCTGACACTGAAACATTTCATAAATTTAAGAATCAGTGGTTAATGAAGGAATGTGTTCAAGTTGATCTGAAAATATTGGCACAAAAAATGATAGGATGACATTTGACATGTGTCAAATAATATATACAGACTCGGACTAGTACATGCAGAAATTTTAAAGAATAGCTGCTTGGCAGATTGACTGGAAGACATCCTTATTTATTTATTTTTTTAATTAATTTCAGTGAACATTCACAAAGATTTTGGATTTCCATTCATTCATTGTTGCAATTTTCCCCACCCCACCGCATCCCACCCCCACTTCCCTTTTGTCCCTGTAAAGCAAAAGAAAAACTCCTTCATTGGTATACAATCCCCCCCGCAATCCCCACCCCACCCTGAGTATACTCCACTCTGCAACCCTCATTCCGAAATCTTATGGCAATCATGATGCCCTAAAATATATTTCTTTTAAACTGTTCTCTGCCTCTTTGGCTTCAGTGCGGTATGCACAATTTATCCAGTTTTTCTCAGTCTTACCCCCACCCTGATATCCTTATTTTTCCTTCATTAACAGAAAAGATGTGATGCAGCAGCAAGTTGAAACTTTGAACAATATCATTGAAGCAAAATACTGCTGAAGATCATTTTAAAATGGCTATAAATGCCAGAAGATCAAGTTGTTTTTAGAAGAGGTTGTGTTACCAAAGATATCACTGCTGATGTCAGAAGATTCTTGCTTTAGGCTTTAAGCAAAGAATACCAGAACAACACCTTGCCCATCACATTTTGAGCAACATTGCGAGCCTATTCCTTGAAAAAAACCACTGAAGAAAACGATTGTTCTGGGATAATGTTCTCAACGAAATATTTGCGCTCTTGCTTTACAATTAATATAATTAATTTGTGTATATGTTTGTGGTTTTGTTTGAAAATCTTGCTTAAAAGCTGACCTGTGCGAATAAAGTTACTTAAAATTCTTGAAAAAAAAGATAATCATATCAAATGCAATCTATATATTCAAAACAATCTCAGTACAAATACCAAATTCATTTTTCAAGGAGATAAAAATGAAAAATTTTAAGTTTATTTGAAGGGGAAAGAGATCCTGAACAGCAAAGCACTTCTCAAAAACACAGCTGAAGTGGGAGGCATAGCACTCTCTGATCTCAAAACCTACTAAACAGCATCATACTGGTATAATGACAGGCAAATAGATTAATGTAACAGAAACCCAGAAATGGACCCAGCTATCTATGGTCAACTGATGATAATCGACAAGAAAATACAGCCTATCAAATGGGAAAATGACAATCCCCTCAACAAATAGTGTTGGCAAAACTGTACTGCTACCTGTAAAAAGTGGAAACAGGATCCACATCTCACTCCATACACAGAGATCAACTCAAGGTGGGTCAGAAACCTAGGAGTAAAGCCCAAGACCATAAAGTTGATCAGAGACAAATTGGGATTAAACTGTATAAGATCATTAATTGTAGAATGAGTAAAAAGATCCAAGGAGGGGGCTTAATCATAGGGTCTCATATAATTTGGTGGTTGGAGGGATGGATGAGTAAATGAAAGGGAAAAGATCTGGTGTGAAAAACAATGTATATGCATATGAACTTTATGAACTTTGTATGTAAACCAATATAAATTTTTTTAAAAAGAAAATGAATGGAAAAACTAAATGGGGGGAACCCCCCAACATGGGCTTAGTGTGTGACATAAAGAGATTGCCAGACACAGCCAGAAATTCACAGTCCAGGAGCATAAAATTCATGAATGGGACATACTAAAGATTAAATCTCTATCACATCAAACTTTTTTCCAATAGAATGAAAAGAAAATCCACTGACTTGAGAAAAACATTTAGCAATACCATTTCAGACAAGGGTCTCATATCAAAAGTTTATAGAATCCTACAGGGACTCCATAAGAAAAAAGACTCATAACCCAATTAAAAAATGGACAAAAGACATGGAAAGACTTTTCACAGAAGAAGATATTTGGATGGCCAGCAGAAACATGAAAAAAAAAATGCTCAAATTCACTGGCAATAAGAAAGATGCAAATAAAAACCACAATGAGGTACCATTTCACTCCCATAGCAGTGGCAAAGTTTAACAGGATAGCAAACAATAAATGTTGGCGAGGATGTGGAGAGATAGGAACTCTTATACACTCTTTGTGGGATTGTAAAATGATACAACCACTCTGGAAGGAACTTTGGCATTTCCTCAAAAAGCCGAACATATTCCGTATGACCCAGCTATTACACTCCTTGAGTTATATCCCGAGAAAATGAGAACTGAGGCAAAAACTGAGACTTATACACCAATGTTCTCAGAAGTATTATTGAACATCATATGGAAACAGCTTAAATGTACAACTACAGAGGAATATATAGAGAAATTACGGTACATTTAAATGTTGGAAAATAACGCAGAATGTAGGAGCAATCATTTTGTAAATAACTCCCTAACTTGTGAGGGACTGGACAGCATTATGCTAAATGAACTAATGGTCCCATCGGGATAAACACTATATAAGACTATTATTGGAGAACGTGTATAAGGCTCAAAGGTGGGGGAGGGTGAGAGCAGAAGGGAGAGGATGGGCAATGGGTGGTTAATCACAGGGTTGCATAATTTGATGAGTGGGAAAAGGAAATGGGAAAGATCCAGCATGAAAAGCAATGTATATGAATTTTGTAAGTAAACCAGTAAAAAAGTAAAAATTTTATTAAAAAAAAAGATGAGGGTATGCTAGATTCAAGACATATGTATTACTTCATATGTTTGTGTACATTGTACTATGAACAGGAAAATGAAAGAAAAGATTTCTATTATTCTAACATCATAATATACACCATATATTAAAATGATATAAATTTAACAGCATGCTAAGAACTTATCCAGAAAATGCTGGAACGAAGCTTCAAACCAGTCTATCTGATTTTAGAGTTTTCTCGCTGACCAAACTACTACCTTTTTTGTGCTCATATCTAAGTCGTTCCTGTAAGTGCTGTTGGAGGACATGGGCTATTGTGATGGTTGGACACATAATCTCTAGAGACTGAGAAGATAGTTTCTGTTGTAGGGAAGAAACTGAGACTGACCATTAATTTATCCTGAATATCGGTAGAAAAGGAGATAGTGTTATTTCATTTCATTACTTATATTTAAGTTTGTCACACTATGACACACTTCTATGTTGTCTGGAGAAGGACATTATGTTTGGAAAAGGATAGTAAAAGAAAGGAAGACTCTTGACTAGGCAGATTGACACGTGACTAAAACAATAGACTTGAGGAGGGTGGAGGGACAGCGCAGGAGGGGAAGGCCCTCTATGAGGTGGATTGATTCAGTGACTGGGATAATAGGGATGGGAGTGTCAGAGACAGTGCGATTGGCACAGGGCAGAGCAGAGTTTAGGGCTGTTGTACATAGGGTCTCTATGAGTCGCAAGCGACTCGACGGCACATAAGAACAGCAACATGTCAGAGTTTGTGAGGATGGCACAGTATAGGACAGGTCTCAGATCCCTTGTTCATAGGGTCATGATGAATAGTATTCCACTCAACAGCACCTAATAACAACAAACTGATGTGGAAACTTTTACATTAATATTTCAGTATCACCAGAATCGCCCATGGTGGGCAGGTTTCAGTCTAAAATACACTAGGAAGAATACCCAGTATTGTTATTATGTGTCATCAAGTCTCCTGTGAAGCATAGTGATCCTATGTACAGGAACTCTGAACACTGCCCTGTCCTGAGCCAGTCTCACTAATTCTGACACATTAACCCTCATTACCCCAGTGACTGTATCAATCCATCTTATCTGGGGTCTTCTTCTCCCCCGATGCCCCTCAACCCTTCCAAGCATGTTCAAACACATGCCCAAAGTATGTGAGATGGAACTTCAAAATCTTAACCTCCCAGGAGAAACTTGGTTTCCCTTTCTCCAAGACAGATCTATTGGCATTCCACGGTATGTTCAAGACTCTTCTCCAGCACCACAACTCAAAGACATTGCTCCTTCTGTCATCCTTAGTCATTGTCTAGCTCTCTGAGACACAGCAAGTAATTTTGAAGACCATGACCTATATTAGGCACATTTTAGTCTCTAGTCTGACATCATTGCTTTTCAGTACTCCAGATACATCCCTGATTTTCCCAGTGCAATTTGTCTTTGGATTTCATGACTGTTGGTGTTAAAAGTGTTGATTGTGGAGCCAAGCAAGCATTCTCTGTTTACAACCTCAATCTCTTCTCCATCCATGGTGGTGTGCCAATTGGCCCAGTGATGAGAATCATTGTCTTCTGCGACAAGTACTTCAGATCGTCTTCAGTGTCAGCAAGCAACGTTGTTTCATCTGCATAATGTAGGTTGTTGATGAGTCTTCCTCCAATCTTGATGTGACATTCTTCTTCATCAAGTCCTGCTTCCAGAATAATCTGTTCTGCATATAGCATCCTGGCACACTCCTTTTCTGATTTTGAACCATGCATTGTTTCTCTGCCCTGTTCTGAGGACTGTGTCCTGGTCCAAGTATAGGTTTTGCATAACCATAATCTAGAGTCCTGGGATTCCCATTCTCCTCAGGGTTAGCCACAATTTGTTGTGATCCACACAACCAAATGCCTTTGCATAATCAATGAAACACAGGTAGACATTCCTCTAGTAATCTTTGCTTTCTGCCAAGACCATCTGACATTGGTGATAATGTCTCTAGTGCCATGACCTTTTCTAAACCCAGCTTATAATTCTGATAGTTCTCTGTCAATGCACTGTTATTCCTGGATAATCTTCAGCAGGATTTGCTAGTGTGTGATATTAGTGATACTGTTTTAGAATTTCCACACTCTTGTTGGGTCTTTTTTTTTTACAATAGGAATAAATACGGATCTCTTCCAATCAGTTGACCAAGTAGCTGTCCTCCACATTTCTTGGCACAACTTGGTGAGCACATCCAGGGAGTCTGTTTGTTGAAATATGCCAATTGGTATGCCATCAATTCGTGGGGCCTTGTTTTTTGCCAATTCTTTCAGAGCAGCTTGAACTTCTTCCTTCATCACCACAGGCTCTTACACATTGTTTCATTAAATTCTTCTAGGTCCACCAATTCCTTTTGGTACAATGACTCTACACTCTTTCCTTCTTCTTTTAATGCTTCCTGGATCATTTAATATTCTGTCCAAAACATTTTTAAGTATTGAAACTTGAGGCTTGAATTTGTTCTTCAGTTCCTTCAGCTTAAGATATGCTAAGTGAGTTTAGCCCCTTTGATTTTCTCACTTCAGCTTTTTGCACATTTCATTGTAATACTTTACTTTGTCTTCCTGCACTGCCTTTTATAATCTTCTCTTCAACTCCTTAATATTTTTATTCTTCCCTTTGCTTTGGATACTTGGTGCTCTTAGTGCAATATTCAGTTTCTTCTGACTTCGACTTTGGTCTTTTCTTCCCCCTCTGTCTTTGCAATGACCTTTTTAATTCTTCCTGGATGATATTCTTGATATCGTCCCATAGTTCATTTGGTCTTCGCTCATTAGTGTTCAAGGCCTCAAAGTTGCCCCTGAGATGGTTTTGAAATTCAAGTGGAATAGACTCAAGTTCTATCTGCAGCAGAAGAAACTGGCAGCAGCTTGAGGCATTTGGAATCACAGAAGCCAGAAATTTGATGAGATTGAAGCATAAAATCTAAGAAAGAAGTTTACTTGTGTTTTCTTGACTATGCAAAAAAGGCAAATTTAAGAACACATCTCTGTTCATGTAGAACTTACACATAGACGAAAAAATAGTCATTTGTACAGATCAAGGGGAAACACCATGACTTAAAACCAGGAAAGATGTGTGTCAGTGTTGTATCTTTTTACCATATATATTCCAACTGAATAAGTAATTAAAATAATTCTAGAAGTTAAACTATATGAAAAAGAATAAACATTGAAATTGGAGTTGTTGTTGTTATTATAGTTGTGTACAGCTGAATCAGAACTGACCCATTGCTGACCCTCGAGTGGGTTTTCAAAGGCAATAAATCTCACAGGGGAAGATTGTCTTTCTTCTGTGGAGCAGTTGGTGGATTCAAACCACATATCCTTGAGTTGACAGTGCAATATCTTACTACTGGGATACCATAGTGCTACCTTGGAATGGGAATAAGAGTTGTAAAAAGTAGATAGCACAATCTTGCTTGCAAAAAGAAAAACACTTGAAATACTTACTGATGAAGCTCGACGATTGTAATATCCAGTATGAGTTCTATTCAATCATAAAGAAAACAAATATCCCTACAACTTATAAAAAAATACATTGTGATGAATCAGGTAAAGATTGAAGTTGTCAAGGATTTCATTTAACTTGGATACACAACTAACATATGGAAACATAAATCAAGAAATTAAATTGCACAAATTCTGGATATAAGTCCCTTATCTGATATGTTATTACCGAATACTTGAGCACCACAACAAGATAAAGGTAAATAATCCAATAGAAAAATGGGCACAGGATATGAACAGGCACTTCACCGAAGACGACATTCAG